>NW_012289715.1:0-3211 GCF_000151885.1 Dipodomys ordii | reverse complement strand
GGACCGCGGGGAGCGGGGCCGACACGTCGCTTCTTATTACGGAGGAATATTCGGCCTGACCTCCGCCCCCCCTCCCCCCAGACCCCCCGTTTCCAGTCTCGCCGGGCGCTACCGCGCAGGCGCAAAGATGACAGGCCAAACGTGCGTGTGTCGAGTGTATACACAGCGTCCCGATGTACCCAATGGGAACGAGGATCAGCCGTAGGAGGGGGTGGGACCTCGCAGAGGAGGGCGGGTCTCTGTCAGGGGGTGGGCGGGGCAGAAGGGAGTGGGCGGAGCTTGCCACACTAGGAAAAGCTACTGAATTTTTTAAGCTGTGTACCATTTTAGAATTATCGCTCAGTTTTAGTTCTTTTTTTTTATAGGTCTTCCTAAAGTTTTAGATCAAAAGTAAAACAATTCTTCATTTTCTCAGTAAATTGTGACTACCTAAGGAAAAATTGAAGTGGTATGTTAAATGCTAGTGTTCAAGATTAATCAATATGTTGTAATTGGAAACGAAGCTAATACTGTTGAAAACTAGGATAGCTTTATCGTCATTTTCTTTCAACACTAACTTTAAAGACAAGGTTTTGGACTTAAGTTTCCATAGATCAAGTGACAGACCTGGAAACTAAAATAAAGAACGTTTAATGCTAGTTTGTAACCGCTATTGCTGTTAATTACGCCATTGTGGTGGTAACCAGTGATAAGGGTGGTGGAGAACAGCAGTAAATTGGCTCATCAGACTCGGTCTCAGCTGTGGGGAAGAAACAGATGTCTTGCATATTTGCATTATTAACAGACCAGCAGCTGTTTGTATTTTTTTTTTGTTTTTTGCCAGTCCTGGGTATTGAACTCTGGGCCTGGATATTGTACCTGATCTTCTTTAGTTCAAGGCTAGCACTCTACCACTTGAACCACAATGCCACTTCTGGCTTTTTCTGTTCATGTGGTGCTGAGGAATGGATCTTAGAGTTTCATGCATGGTAGGTAAGCCATCTACCACTAAGCCACATTCCCAGCTTACCTGTTTATAATCTTTAAGGGAGCTTTCCATTCCTTTCCTTTCCACTCTTTTCATAATCTGATAACCAAACCAGATTTTAAAAAATAGCATTACTGAGGTATAATTGGCATATAATATATGGAGCATATTTAAAGCATATAATTTGCTAAGTTTTGACATGTGTATTTCCTTGAAGCTGTCATTATGGTCACGTGAACATGTTCATTGCCCTCAAGTTTCCTTGTGCACCTGTCTTTATAGTTTTACCTTCTTTCCTTCTATACCTAAGCAACAACTATTCTACTTTCTGTTAGTGTAGATTCACCTGCATTTTATTCTCTCCCCCTCTTCCCCCCATCTGCTGTGAGCTCTTGGTTGGCTTTTTTTTTTAAAATCAAAGCAGATGCTGAACCACTTGAACCACACCTCCACATATATCTGGCTTTTTGCTGGTTAGTTGGAGGTAAGAGTCTCTAGGATTGGGCTGCCTTGGCTGTCTTTGAACTAAGATCTGCAACATCTTTAGTGGTTAAGAATACAGGCTTGAACAACCAATGGTTGACTCATTTACATTTTCTAAAATTTAGTGTAAGTAGAGTCATAGTATATACCTTTTTTAAAAAAAAGAAGAAACAGGCTGGGAAGGTGGCTCAGTGGTAGAGTGTTTGCCTTGCATGCATGAGGCCCTGGGTTCGATTCCTCAGCACCACATAAGCAGGAAAAAAAAGCCGGAAGTGGTGCTGTGGTTCAAGTGGTAGAGTGCTGGCCTTGAGCTGAAGAGCTGAGGGACAGTGCCCAGACCCAGAGTTCAGGCCCCACGACCAGACCCCCCTCCAAAAAAAGAAGAAACAGACATAGGATTTGTTATTATTTGGAAGTAGACAGAAAACCAGAGGCTGGAAACATCATGACACTGTTTAGTAGACTGTAAAGTCATTAATGGAGTTCAAGGTCATAGGTAAGTCACAGAGCAGTCAGTTCTTGTAATACTAGTGTTAAACTGAGTGGATACTCTCTGATCCTCTCATGCAAACATTCCCATATCTTCGATGAATTTGGTACATCACCTCTCCAATGTTGTGGAGAGATGGACTGTGTAGACTGAAGGGAAGAGTTTAATGTTCATGATTGGCGGGTCATTAAGTGGGAGTTAAAGACATTCTGGTGGTTTCTCTTTAAAAAGAAAAGAACAAAACACAACACTAACACACACAAAGTAGTAAGGGCCCCATTTTAGTAAACTATTGGTGCATTGTGGTCACATTTATCATCACAGCTATATGGGAGGAGTAGGTAGGAGGATTGTGGTCTGAGGCCAACCTCAGTAACAAAAACTCATGACCTTACATGAAAGGATTAGGAGTACGGTTTAAGTGAAGAGAGATTGCCTAGCAAGCACAAAGCACTGATTTCCAACCGTGGTACTGCTAAGGCAAAAATTGTTTATATTATTTTCTATTTTCTATTCCTGTAAGGAATGTATGAGAGATATAGTTCCTCCACATCCTTCACCAATGCTTGATATTTTTAGCCTTTGTGATTTAATACCTGTAAGAGTTGTATGGTGCTATCTTGGTTTTAATGTGCATTTTATTTATGACTAATGACATTGAGCACCTTTTCATGTGTTTTTTCCATTTGCATTTTTTTGTGAAATGTCAGTGTACATTTACAGTCACCTTTCTTGTTTTCTTTTCTTTTTTCTTTCTTTCTTTTTTTTTTTTGTCTGTTGTGGGGCTTGAACTCTGGGCTTGGGTGCTGTCTCTCAGCTCTTCAGCTCAAGGCTAGCACTCTACGACTAGAGCCACAGCATCACTTCCAGTTTTCTGAGTGGTTTATTGGAGAAAAGAGTCTCATGGACTTTCCTGCCCGGGCTGGCTTTGAACCGCGATCCTCAGATCTCAGCCTCCTGACTAGCTAGGATTACAGGTGTGAGCCACCAGTGCCCCATGAAAGTTTTAAAAATTAAATTCTAGCTGGGTGCTACTGGTTCATGCCTGTAATCCTAGCTACTTAGGGGCCTGAAATCCGAGGATCACGATTCAAAGTCAGTCCCTGAAGGAAAGCCCATGAGACTTTTGTTTCCAACTAACCACAAGAAGCCAGAAAGCAAAGCTGTGGTTAAATGGTAGAGCTCTAGCTTTGAGCACAAAAGCATAGGGACAAAGTAGGGTGCTGTTGGCTCACACCTGTAATCCTAGCTATTCAAGAAGCTGAGATTTG
>NW_012289714.1:0-15400 GCF_000151885.1 Dipodomys ordii | reverse complement strand
CAATTTAGCGTAAACCAAGTTTCTTTGGATTTCAAAGACCCCCGGAGCGTACCTCGGATAAAGATCAGGAGGTAATCTTTGCCTCACGCCCATCAATCACCTATAGTGTATACGCGCGCGCCATCGGATCATCAAGAGGATGTCGAAATCACCCTTTAGCCCACCGTCAGATTACCTGGGCCAGCACCCGAGATTAACAGGTAGTTAGCAGTACGTCAGTCACGCGGATAACGACACCAGGCTCGACAATAGACACAGACTAGTTACTCCAGGCGTAAGCGCGATTATGTGCAAGGTCGCCAGCGTTTCTATTTGATACACGGTCATCCGTAGTGACAGGTTCGGTTTTTACTTAGACGATGCCATATACATCGCTGTAGGTGCTGTCGAAGACTCGAAGCTGTCAGGAGCATTTGGTTGAGGAGGATGAGAAGAAGAAGAAGAAGAAGAAGAAGAAAAAGAAGAAGAAGAAGAAGAAGAAGAAGATGAAGAAGAAGAAGAAGAAGAAGAAGAAGAAGAAGAAGAAGAAGACGAAGAAGAAGAAGAAAAAGAAGAAAAACCATAAGGAGAAGCATAAGGAGAAGCATAAGGAGAAGCATAAGGAGAAGCAGTAGAAGCAGAAGAAGCAGAAGCAGGAGAAGCAGAAGCAGAAGAAAAAGAATAAGCAAAAGTAGCAGAAGCACTAGGAGAAGCAGAAGAAGGAGCAGAAAAAGGAGAAGGAGTAGGAGCAGCAGAAGGAGAAGCAGAAGCAGAAAGAAAAGCAAAAACAGAAGGAGAACAAGAAGGAGAAGCAGGAGAATAAGAAGAAGCAGAAGTAGAAGCAGAAGAAGCAGCAGAAGAAGGAGAAGAGCAGAAGGAGAAGCAGAAGCGAAGGAGAAGCAGAAAGAGAAGCAGGAGAAGCAGAAGCAGGAGAAGCAGAACCAGAAGAAAAAGAAGAAGCATAAGAACCAGAAGCAGAGGGAGAAGCAGAAGAAGGAGAAGGAGCAGCAGAAGGAGAAGCAGAAGGAGAATCAGGAGGAGAAGCAGAAGAAGGAGAAGCAGAAGCAGAAGAAGATGCAGAAGGAGAAGCAGGAGAAGCAGAAGAAGCAGAAGCAGAAAGAGAAGCAGTAGAAGCAGAAGAAGCAGGAAAAGCAGAAGAAGAAGAAAGAGACGAAGAAGAAGAAGACGAAGACGAAAACGAAGAAGAAGAAGAAGAAGAAGAAGAAGAAGAAGAAGAAGAAGAAGAAGAAGAAGAAGAAGAAGAAGAAGAAGAAGAAGAAGAAGCATAAGGAGAAGAATAAGGAGAAGCATAAGGAGAAGCAGTAGAAGCAGAAGAAGCAGAAGCAGGAGAAGCAGAAGAAAAAGAATAAGCAAAAGAAGCAGAAGCAGAAGCAGTGGGAGAAGCAGAAGAAGGAGAAGGAGAAGGAGCAGCAAAAGGAGAAGCAGAAGCAGAAAGAGAAGCAGAAACAGAAGGAGAATACGAAGGAGAAGCAGGAGAATCAGAAGAAGCAGAAGTAGAAGCAGAAAGAGGAAAAGAAGGAGAAGCAGAAGTAGAATCTGAAGAAACAGAAGAAGAAGAAGAAGATGAAGAAACAAAAGAAACAGAAGAAGGAGAAGAAGAAGAAGAAGAAGAAGAAGAAGAAGAAGAAGAAGAAGAAGCAGAAGCAAAGGAACAGAAGAAGGAGAAGGAGAAGGGCAGAAGCAGAAGCAGAAGGAGAAGCAGAAGAAGAAGGAGAAGCAGAAAAAGATGCAGGAGAAGCAGAAGAAGCAGGAGAAGCAGAAGCAGAAGAAACAGGAGAAGCCGAAGAAGCAGAAGCAGAATCAGAAGCAGAAGGAGAAACAGAAGAAGCACAATCTGAAGCAGAAGAAACAGAAACAGTAGAATAAGCAGAAGCAGAAGCACCACGAGAAGCAGAAGAAGAAGAAGGAGAAGGCGAAAGAGAAGGATTAGGAGTAGGAGAAGCAAAAGGATAAGCAGAAGCAGAAAGAGACGCAGTAGGAGAAGCAGCACGAGAAGTAGGAGAAGCAGGAGAAGCAGAAGCAGGAGAAGCAGAAGAAACAGAAGACGCAGAAGCAGAATGAGCAGCAGAAGGAAAAATTGAATCAGAAGCAGAAGGAGAAGCAGAAGCAGAAGGAGAAGAAGAAGGAGAAGGAGAAGCAGAAAGAGAAGCAGAAGGAGAAGCAGGAGAAGCAGAAGCAGGAGAAGCAGAAGCAGAAGAAACAGAAGGAGAAGAAGCAGAAGCAGAAGGAGAAGCAGAAACAGAAGGAAAAGCAGAAAGAGAAGCAGGAGAGGCAGAAGAAGCAGCAGCAGGAGAAGCAGAAGCAGAAGAAGCCGAAGAAGCAGAACCTGAAGCAGAAGGAGAAGCAGGAGAAGCAGAAGAAGCAGAATCTGGAGAAGCAGAAGGAGAAGCAGAAGCAGAAAGAGAAGCAAAAGCAGAAGGAGAAGCAGAATGAGAAGCAGAAGAAACAAAAGAAGCAGAGGCATTAGCAGAAGAAGCAGAAGATGCTGAAGCAGAAGGAAAAGCAGAAGAACGAGAAGGAGAAAGGAGTAGGAGAAGCAGAAGGAGAAGCAGAAAGAGAAGCAGAAGAAGGAGCAGGAGAAGGAAAAGCAGCAGGAGAAGCAGAAAGAGCAGCAGAAGGAGAAGCAGGGATGCAGAAACTTGAGAAGCAGAAGAAACACATGAAGGACAAGAAGCAGAAGCAGAAGGAGAAGCAGAAACAGAAGGAGAAGCAGGAAGAGACGGAGGGAAAGCAGAAGAAGCATAAGCAGGAGAAGCAGAAGCATAAGAATGTGAAGAAGCAGAAAGAGAACCTGAAGCAGAAGGAGAAGCAGGAGAAGCAGAAGAAGCAGAATCTGAAGAAGCAGAATAAGAAGCAGAACGAGAAGCAGAAGCAGAAAGAGAATCAAAAGCAGAAGGAGAAGCAGAAGAAACAGAAGAAGTAGAAGCAGAAGCAGTTGTAGCAGAAGCAGAAGGAAAAGCAGAAGAACAAGAAGGAGAAGGAGAAACAGAAGGAGAAACAGAAGGAGAAGCAGGAAGAGACGCAGGTAAAGCAGACGAAGAAGAAGCAAAAGGAGAATCAGAAGGAGAAGCAGAAGAAGGAGAAGGAGAAGCAGAAGAAGATGCAGAAGGAGAAGCAGGAGAAGCAGAAGAAACAGAAGCAGGAGGAGAAGCAGGAAAAGCAGAAGAAGCAGAAGCAAAAGAGAAGCAAAAGAAGGAGAAGGAGAAGCAGAAGCAGAAGCATAAGGAAAAGCACAAGCAGAAGGAGATGCAGAAGGAGAAGCAGGAGAAGCAGAAGAAGCAGAAGCTGAAGGAGAAGCAGAAGTAGGAGAAGGTGAAGGAGGAGAAGCAGAAGGAGAAGCAGAAGCAGAATGAGAAGCCGAAAGAGAAGCAGGAGAAGGACAAGAAGCAGAAGCAGGAGAAGCCGAAAGAGAAGAAGCAGAAGAAGCAGAAACATTAGCAGAACGAGAAGCAGAAGCAGAAGGAGAAGCAGCAGAAGAAGTAGAACCAGAAATTCAGGCAGGAGAAACAGAAGAAATAGAAGCAGAAGGAGAAGCAAAAAGAGAAGCAAAAGGAGTAGTAAAAGAAGCAGCAGAAGGAGAAGCAGCAGAAGAAGCAGAAAAACAAGCAGGAGAAGCAGAAGCAGAAAGAGAATAGAAGCAGAAGAAGCAGAACCAGAAGAAGAAGCAGTAGAAGCATAAGAAGCAGAAGCAGGAGAAGCAGAAGCAGAAGAAAAAGAAGAAGCATAAGAAGCAGAAATAGAAGCAGAGGCAGAAACAGAAGAAGGAGAAGGAGCAGCAGAAGGTGAAGCAGAAGGAGATGCAGAAGCAGAAAGAGAAGCAGAAACAGAAAGAGAAGTTGGAGAATCAGAAGAAGCAGAAGCAGAAAGAGAAGCAGAAGAGGGAGAAGGAGAAGCAGAAGCAGAAGGACAATCAGGAGAAGCAGAAGAAGCAGAAGCGGGAGAAGCAGCAGAAGAAGAAGAAACAGAAGAAGGAGAAGGAGCAGAAGGAGAGGCAGAAGCAGAAGGAGAAGCAGAAATAGAAACAGAAGAAGAAGAAGCAGTTGCAGGAGAAGCAGAAGCAGAAGGAACAGAAGAAGCTGAAGAAGCAGAAGGAGAACCTGAAGCAGAAGGACAAGCAGAAGCAGCAGAAGCTGGAAGAGCAGAAGCAGAAGATACAGAACAAGCAGAAGAAGCAGAAGCAGAACGAGAAGCAGAAGAATAAGAAGGAGAAAGAGAAGGATTAGGAGTAGGAGGAGCAGAAGCAGAATTAGAAGCAGAAAGAGAAGCAGAAGGAGAAGCAGAAGAAACAGAAGAAGCAGAAGCAGAAGCAGTAGCAGAAGAAGCTGAAGATGCAGAAGCAGATAGAGAAGCAGCAGGAATAGCAGAATAACGAGAAGGAGAAACAGAAGGAGAAGAAGAATGAGAAGCAGAAGGAGAAGCAGGAAAAACAGAAGAAGCAGAAACAGACGGAGAAGCAGAAGAAGGAGAAGCAGAAGCAGAAGAAGAAGCAGAAGGAAAAGCACAAGCAGAAGGAGATGCAGAAGGAGTAGCAGGAGAAGCAGAAGAAGCAGAAGCAGAAGGAGAAGAAGAAGGAGAAGAAGCAGAATCCGAAGAAGCAGAAGGAGAAGTAGAAAGAGAAGCCGACGAAGAGAAGCAGAACGAGAAGCAGGAGAACCAGAAGAAGCAGAGCGTGAGAAGTAGAAGCAAAAGAAACAGAAGAAATAGAAGGAGCAGAAGCAGAAGGAGAAGCAGAAGCAGAAGGAGAAGCAGAAATAGAAGCAGGAGAAGCAGAAGAAGCAGGAGAAGCAGAAGCAGAAGAAACAGGAGAAGCCGAAGAAGCAGAAGCAGAATCTGAAGCAGAAGGAGAAACAGAAGAAGCACAATCTGAAGAAGAAGCAGAAGAAACAGAAATAGTAGAATAAGCAGAAGCAGAAGCAGCAGGAGAAGCAGAAGAAGAAGATGGAGAAGGCGAAAGAGGAAGATTAGGAGTAGGAGAAGCAAAAGGATAAGCAGAAGCAGAAAGAGACGCAGAAGGAGAAGCAGCAAGAGAAGCAGGAGAAGCAGAAGAAACAGAAGGCGCAGAAGCAGAATGAGAAGCAGAAGGAGAAATTGAAGCAGAAGCAGAAGAGGAAGGAGAAACAGAAGCAGAAGGAGAAGCAGAAGAAGGAGAAGGAGAAGCAGAAAGAGAAGCACAACGAGAAGCAGGAGAAGCAGAAGCAGGAGAAGCAGAAACAGAAGAAACAGAAGAACGAGAAGAAACAGAAGGAGAAGCAGAAACAGAAGGAAAAGCAGAAAGAGAAGCAGGAGAAGCAGAAGAAGCAGAAGCAGAAGAAGCAGAAGCAGAACCTGAAGCAGAAGGAGAAGAAGGAGAAGCAGAATCTGGAGAAGCAGAAGGAGAAGCAGAAGCAGAAAGAGAAGCAAAAGCAGAAGGAGAAGCAGAACTAGAAGCAGAAGAAACAGAAGAAGCAGAGGTAGTAGCAGAAGAAGCAGAAGATGCAGAAACAGAAGGAGAAGCAGAAGGAAAAGCAGAAGAACGAGAAGGTGAAGGAGAAGGAGAAACAGAAGGAGAAGCAGAAAGAGAAGCAGAAGAAGGAGCAGGAGAAGGAAAAGCAGCAGGAGAACCAGAAAGAGCAGCAGAAGGAGGAGCAGGAGATACAGAAACAGGAGAAGCATAAGCAGAACAAACAGGAGAAGGACAAGAAGCAGAAGCAGAAGGAGAAGCAGATACAGAAGGAGAAGCAGAAAGAGAAGGAGGGGAAGCAGAAGAAGCTGAAGCAGGAGAAGCAGAAGCATAAGAATCCGAAGAAGCAGAAGGAGAACCTGAAGCAGAAGGAGAAGCAGGAGAAGCAGAAGAAGCAGAATCTGGAGAAGCAGAAGGAGAAGCAGAAGGAGAAGCAGAAGCAGAAAGAGAATCAAAAGCAGAAGGAGAAGCAGAAGAAGTAGAAGCAGTAGCAGTTGTAGCAGAAGCAGAACGAGAAGCAGAAGGAAAGCAGAAGAACAAGAAGGAGAAGGGAAACAGAAGGAGAAGCAGTAGGAGAATAAGAAGGAGAAGCAGAAGAAGGAAAAGGAGAAGCAGAAGCAGAAGAAGATGCAGAAGGAGAAGCAGAAGAAGCAGAAGCAGAAGGAGAAGCAGGAAAAGCAGAAGAAGCAGAAGCAAAAGGAGAAGCAAAAGAAGGAGAAGGAGAAGCAGAGGCAGAAGAAGAAGCATAAGGAGAAGCACAAGCAGAAGGAGATGCAGAAGGAGAAGCAGGAGAAGCAGAAGAAGCAGAAGATGAAGGAGAAGCAGAAGTAGAAGGAGAAGGAGGAGAAGCAGAAGCAGAAGGAGAAGCAGAAGCGGAATGAGAAGCAGAAAGAGAAGCAGGAGAAGCACAAGAAGCAGAAGCAGGAGAATCCGAAAGAGAAGAAGCAGAAGAAGCAGAAACATTAGCAGAAGGAGAAGCAGAAGCAGACGGAGAAGCAGCAGAAGAAGTAGAACCAGAAATTCAGGCAGGAGAAACAGAAGAAGCAGAAGCAGAAGGAGAAGCAAAAAGAGAAGCAGTAGAAAAAGTAGAAGAAGCAGCAGAAGGAGAAGAAGCAGAAGAAGCAGAAAAACAAGCAGGAGAAGCAGAAGCAGAAAGAGAAGTAGAAGCAGAAGAAAGAGAAGCAGAAGAAGAAGCAGTAGAAGCACAAGAAGCAGAAGCAGGAGAAGCAGAAGATAAAGAAGAAGCATAAGAAGCAGAAGCAGAGGGAGAAACAAAAGAAGGAGAAAGAGCAGAAGAAGGTGAAGCAGAAGGAGATGCAGAAGCAGAAAGAGAAGCAGAAACAGAGGGAGAAGAAGAATGAGAAGTTGGAGAATAAGAAGAAGCAGAAGCAGAAAGAGAAGGAGAAGAAGGAGAAGGAGAAGCAGAAGGAGAAGGACAAGCAGGAGAAGCAGAAGAAGCAGAAGCGGGAGGATCAGAAGAAGAAGAAACAGAAGAAAGAGAAGGAGCAGAAGGAGAAGCAGAAGCAGAAAGAGAAGCAAAAGAGAAGCAGAAGAAGCAGAAGAAGCAGTAGCAGGAGAAGCAGAAGCAGAAGAAACAGAAGAAGCCCAAGAAGCAGAAGGAGAACCTGAAGCAGAAGGAGAAGCAGAAGCAGCAGAAGCTGGAAAAGTAGAAGCAGAAGAAACAGAACAAGCAGACGAAGCAGAAGAAGAACGAGAAGCAGAAGAAGAACAAGGAGAAAGAGAAGGATTAGGAGTAGGAGAAACAGAAGGATAAGCAGAAGCAGAAAGAGAAGGAGAAGCAGAAGAAGCAGAAGCAGGAGAAGCAGAAGCAGAATGAAAAGCAGAAGAAGGAGAAATTGAAACAGAAGAAGATGCAGAAGGAGAAGCAGGAGCAGTAGTAGAAGCAGAAGAAGGAGAAGCAGAAGGAGAAGCATAAAGAGAAACAGAAGGAGACGCAGGAGAAGCAGAAGCAGGAGGAGCAGAATCCGAAGAAATAGAAGAAGGAGAAGAAGCAGAAGCAGAAAGAGAAGCAGAAACAGAAGGAGAAGCAAAAATAGAAGCAGAAGAAGCCGAAGAAGCAAAAGCAGAACCTAAAGCAGAAGGAGAAGCAGGAGAAGCAGAAGAAGCAGAATCTTGAGAAGAAGAAGGAGAACCAGAAGGAGAAGCTGAAGCAGAAAGAGAAGCAATAAGCAGAATGAGAAGCAGGAGGAGAAGCAGAAGAAACAGAAGAAGCAGAATCAGTAGCAGAAGAAGCTGAAGATGCTGAAGCAGAAAGAGAAGCAGAAGGAATAGCAGAAGAACGAGAAGGAGAAATAGAAGGAGAAGCAGAAGGAGAAGCAGGAAAAGCAGAAGAAACTGAAGCAGACGGAGAAGCAGAAGAAGGAGAAGGAGAAGCCGGAGCAGAAGAAGAAGCAGAAGGAAAAGCACAAGCAGAAGGAGATGCAGAAGGAGAAGCAGGAAATGCAGAAGACGCAGAAGCAGAAGGAGAAGAACAAGGAGGAGAATCAGAATCAGAAGAAGCAGAAGCAGAAATAGAAAGAGAAGCCGACGAAGAGAAGCTGAACGAGAAGCAGGAGAAGTAGAAGAAGCACAAGCGGGAGAAGCAGAAGAAGAAGAAACAGAAGAAGGAGAAGGAGCAGAAGCAGAAGGAGAAGCAGAAGGAGAAGCAGAAAGAGAAGCAGGAAAATCAGAAGAAGCAGAAGCAGGAGAAGCAGAAGGAGAAGAAACAGGAGAAGGACAAGAAGCGGAAAGAGAAGCAGTAGAAGCAGAAGAGGCAGGAAAAGCAGAAGCAGAAGAAAGAGAAGAAGAAGAAGACGAAGAAGAAGAAGAAGAAGAATAAGGAGAAGCATAAGGAGAAGCATAAGGAGAAGTACAAGGAGAAGCAGTAGAAGGAGAAGGAGCAGAAGCAGGAGAAGCTGAAGCAGAAAAAAAAGAATAAGCAAAAGAAGCAGAAGCAGAAGCAGTGAGAGAAGCAGAAGAAGGAGAAGGAGAAGGAGCAGCAGAAGGAGAAGCAGAAGCAGAAAGAGAAGCAGAAACAGAAGGAGAACAAGAAGGAGAAGCAGGAGAATCAGAAGAAGCAGAAAGAGAAGGAGAAGAAGGAGAAGCAGAAGTAGAATCAGAAGAAACAGAAGAAGAAGAAGAAGAAGAAGAAGAAGAAGAAGAAGAAGAAGAAGAAGAAGAAGAAACAGAAGCAAAAGAAACAGAAGAAGGAGAAGAGCAGAAGCAGAAGGAGAAGCAGAAGCGGAAGGAGAAGCAGAAAGAGAAGCAGGAGAACCAGAAGAAGCAGGAGAAGCAGAAGCAGAAGAAACAGGAGAAGCCGAAGAAGCAGAAGCAGAATCTGAAGCAGAAGGAGAAACAGAAGAAGCACAATCTGAAGCAGAAGCAGAAGAAACAGAAATAGTAGAATAAGCAGAAGCAGAAGCACTAGGACAAGCAGAGGAACAAGAAGGAGAAGGCGAACGAGAAGGATTAGGAGTAGGAGACGCACAAGGATAAGCAGAAGCAGAATGAGACGCAGAAGGAGAAGCAGCACGAGAAGTAGGAGAACCAGGAGAAGCAGAAGCAAGAGAAGCAGAAGAAACAGAAGACGCAGAAGCAGAATGAGAAGCAGAAGTAGAAATTGAAGCAGAACGAGAAGCAGAAGCAGAAGGAGAAGCAGAAGAAAGAGCAGAAGAAAGAGAAGGAGAAGGAGAAGCAGAAAGAGAAGCAGAAAGAGAAGCACAACGAGAAGCAGGAGAAGCAGAAACAGAAGAAACAGAAAAAGCAGAAGAAGCAGAAGAAGAAGCAGCAGGAGAAGCAGAAGAAGAAGAAGGAGAAGGAGAAAGAGAAGGATTAGGAGTAGGAGAAACAGAAGGATAAGCAGAAGCAGAAAGAGAAGCAGAAGGAGAAGCAGGAGAAGCAGAAGAAGCAGAAGCAGGCGAAGCAGAAGCAGAATGAAAAGCAGAAGAAGGAAACAGAAGAAGATGCAGAAGGAGAAGCAGAAGCAGAAGGAGAAGCAGAAGAAGGAGAAGCAGAAGGAGAAGCAGAAGGAGAAACAGAAGGAGAAGGAGAAGCAGGAGAAGCAGAAGCAGGAGAAGCAGAATCAAAAGAAATAGAAGAAGGATAAGAAGCAGAAGCAGAAAGAGAAGCAGAAACAGAAGGAGAAGCAGAAATAGAAGTAGAAGAAGCAGAAGCAGAATCTGAAGCAGAAGGAGAAGCAGGAGAAGCAGAAGAAGCAGAATCTGGAGAAGAAGGAGAACCAGAAGGAGAAGCAGAATCAGAAAGAGAAGCAGAAGAAACAGAAGAAGCAGAAGCAGAAGCAGTAGCAGAAGAAGCTGAAGATGCAGAAGCAGATAGAGAAGCAGAAGGAATAACAGAATAACGACAAGGAGAAACAGAAGGAGAAGAAGAATGAGAAGCAGTAGGAGAAGCAGGAAAAACAGAAGAAGCAGAAACAGACGGAGAAGCAGAAGAAGGAGAAGCAGAAGCAGAAGAAGAAGCAGAAGGAAAAGCACAAGCAGAAGAAGAAGCAGAAGGAAAAGCACAAGCAGAAGGAGATGCAGAAGGAGTAGCAGGAGAAGCAGGAGAAGCAGAAGCAGAATCAAAAGAAATAGAAGAAGGATAAGAAGCAGAAGCAGAAAGAGAAGCAGAAACAGAAGGAGAAGCAGAAATAGAAGCAGAAGAAGCTGAAGAAGCAGAAGCAGAACCTGAAGCAGAAGGAGAAGCAGGAGAAGCAGAAGAAGCAGAATCTGGAGAAGAAGGAGAACCAGAAGGAGAAGCAGAAGCAGAAAGAGAAGCAAAAGCAGAAAGAGAAGCAACAGCAGAAGGAGAAGCAGAAAGAGAAGCAGAAGAAACAGAAGAAGCAGAAGCAGAAGCAGTAGCAGAAGAAGCTGAAGATGCAGAAGCAGATAGAGAAGCAGAAGGAATAGCAGAATAACGACAAGGAGAAACAGAAGGAGAAGAAGAATGAGAAGCAGAAGGAGAAGCAGGAAAAACAGAAGAAGCAGAAACAGATGGAGAAGCAGAAGAAGGAGAAGCAGAAGCAGAAGAAGAAGCAGAAGGAAAAGCACAAGCAGAAGGAGATGCAGAAGGAGTAGCAGGAGAAGCAGAAGAAGCAGAAGCAGAAGGAGAAGAAGAAGGAGAAGCAGAATCAGAAGAAGCAGAAGAAGAAGTAGAAAGAGAAGCCGACGAAGAGAAGCAGGAGAAGCAGAAGAAGCAGAGCGGGAGAAGCAGAAGAAGACGAAACAGAAGAAATAGAAGGAGCAGAAGCAGAAGGAGGAGCAGAAGCAGAAGGAGAAGCAGAAAGAGAAGCAGGAAAAGCAGAAGCTGGAGAAGCCGAAGCAGAAGAAACAGAAGAAGGGGAAGAAGCAGAAGGAGAAGCAGAAACAAAAGGAAAAGCAGAAAGAGAAGCAGGAGAAGCAGAAGAAGCAGCAGAAGAAGAAGCAGAAGCAGAAGAAGCCGAAAAAGCAAAAGCAGAACCTGAAGCAGAAGGAGAAGCAGGAGAAGCAGAAGAAGCAGAATCTGGAGAAGCAGAAGGAGAAGCAGAAGCAGAAATAGAAGCAAAAGCAGAAGGAGAAGCAGAAGGGGAAGCAGAAGAAACAGAAGAACCAGAGGCAGTTTCAGAAGAAGCAGAAGATTCAGAAGCAGAAGGAGAAGCAGAAGGAAAAGCAGAACTAGAAGGAGAAGGAGAAGGAGAAACAGGAGTAGAAGCAGAAAGAGAAGCCGAAGAAGGAGCAGTAGATGGAAAAGCGACAGGAGAAAAAGAAAGAGCAGCAGAAGGAGAAGCAGGAAATGCAGAAACAGGAGAAGAACAAGCAGAAGAAACAGGAGAAGGACAAGAAGCAGAAGCAGAAGGAGAAGCAGAAAGAGAAGGAGGGGAAGCAGAAGAAGCAGAAGCAGGAGAAGCAGAAGCATAAGAATCCGAAGAAGCAGAAGCAGAACCTGAAGCAGAAGGAGAAGCAGGAGAAGCAGAAGAATCAGAATCTGGAGAAGCAGAATGAGAAGCAGAAGGAGAAGCAGAAGCAGAAAGAGAATCAAAAGCAGAAGGAGAAGCAGAAGAAACAGAAGAAGTAGAAGCAGTAGCAGTTGTAGAAGAAGCAGTAGGAAAAGCAGAAGGAAAAGTAGAAGAACGAGAAGGAGAAGGAGAAACAGAAGGAGAAGCAGAAGGAGAAGCAGAAAGAGAAGCAGGTAAAGCAGAAGAAGAAGCAGAAGGAGAATCAGAAGGAGAAGCAGAAGAAGGAGAAGGAGAAGCAGAAGCAGAAGAAGATGCAGAAGGAGAAGCAGAAGAAGCAGAACCAGAAGGAGAAGCAGGAAAAGCAGAAGAAGCAGAAGCAAAAGGTGAAGCAAAAGAAGGAGAAGGAGAAGCAGAGGCAGAAGAAGAAGCATAAGGACAAGCACAAGCAGAAGGAGATGCAGAAGGAGAAGCAGAGGAAGCAGAAGATGAAGGAGAAGCAGAAGTAGGAGAAGGAGAAGGAGGAGAAGCAGAAGCAGAAGGAGATGCAGAAGGAGAAGCAGGAGAAGCAGAAGAAGCAGAAGCTGAAAGAGAAGCAGAAGTAGGAGAAGGAGAAGGAGGAGAAGTAGAAGCAGAAGGAGAAGCAGAAGCAGAATGAGAAGCAGAAAGAGAAGCAGGAGGAGGTCAAGAAGCAGAAGCAGGAGAAGCCGAAAGAGAAGAAGCAGAAACAAAAGCAGAAGGAGAAGCAGAAGCAGAAGGAGAAGCAGCAGAAGAAGTAGAACCAGAAATTCAGGCACGAGAAACAGAAGAAGCAGAAGCAGAAGGAGAAGCAAATAGAGAAGCAGAAGGAGAAGTAGAAAAAGCAGCAAAAGAAGCAGAAAAACAAGCAGGAGAAGCAGAAGCAGAAAGAGAAGTAGAAGCAGAAGAAGAAGCAGTAGAAGCAGAAGAAGCAGAAGCAGGAGAAGCAGAACCAGAAGAAAAAGAAGAAGCATAAGAAGCAGAAGCAGAGGGAGAAACAGAAGAAGGAGAAGGAGCAGCAGAAGGTGAAGCAGAAGGAGATGCAGAAGGAAAAGCAGAAGAACGAGAAGGAGAAGGAGTAGGAGAAACAGAAGGAGAAGCAGAAAGAGAAGCAGGAGAAGGAGCAGGAGAAGGAAAAGCAGCAGGAGAAGCAGAAAGAGCAGCAGAAGGAGAAGCAGAAGCAGAAGCAGAAGGAGAAGCAGAAGAAGGAGAAGCAGAAGGAGAAGCATAAAGAGAAACAGAAGGAGAAGCAGGAGAAGCAGAAGCAGAAGCAGAATCAAAAGAAATAGAAGAAGGATAAGAAGCAGAAGCAGAAAGAGAAGCAGAAACAGAAGGAGAAGCAGAAATAGAAGCAGAAGAAGCTGAAGAAGCAGAAGCAGAACCTGAAGCAGAAAGAGAAGCAGGAGAAGCAGAAGAAGCAGAATCTGGAGAAGAAGGAGAACCAGAAGGAGAAGCAGAAGCAGAAAGAGAAGCAAAAGAAGAAGGAGAAGCAGAAAGAGAAGCAGAAGAAACAGAAGAAGCAGAAGCAGTAGCAGAAGAAGCTGAAGATGCAGAAGCAGATAGAGAAGCAGAAAGAATAGCAGAATAACGACAAGGAGAAACAGAAGGAGCAGAAGAATGAGAAGCAGTAGGAGAAGCAGGAAAAACATAAGAAGCAGAAACAGACGGAGAAGCAGAAGAAGGAGAAGCAGAAGCAGAAGAAGAAGCAGAAGGAAAAGCACAAGCAGAAGGAGATGCAGAAGGAGTACCAGGAGAAGCAGAAGAAGCAGAAGCAGAAGGAGAAGAAGAAGGAGAAGAAGCAGAATCAGAAGAAGCAGAAGGAGAAGTAGAAAGAGAAGCCGACGAAGAGAAGCAGAACAAGAAGCAGGAGAAGCAGAAGAAGCAGAGCGGGAGAAGCAGAAGAAGAAGAAACAGAAGAAATAGAAGGAGCAGAAGCAGAAGGAGGAGCAGAAGCAGAAGGAGAAGCAGAAAGAGAAGCAGGAAAAGCAGAAGCTGGAGAAGCCGAAGCAGAAGAAACAGAAGAAGGGGAAGAAGCAGAAGGAGAAGCAGAAACAGAAGGAAAAGCAGAAAGAGAAGCAGGAGAAGCACAAGAAGCAGCAGCAGAAGAAGCAGAAGCAGAAGAAGCCGAAAAAGCAAAAGCAGAACCTGAAGCAGAAGGAGAAGCAGGAGAAGCAGAAGAAGCAGAATCTGGAGAAGCAGAAGGAGAAGCAGAAGCAGAAATAGAAGCAAAAGCAGAAGGAGAAGCAGAAGGGGAAGCAGAAGAAACAGAAGAAGCAGAGGCAGTATCAGAAGAAGCAGAAGATTCAGAAGCAGAAGGAGAAGCAGAAGGAAAAGCAGAAGAACTAGAAGGAGAAGGAGAAGGAGAAACAGGAGTAGAAGCAGAAAGAGAAGCAGAAGAAGGAGCAGTAGAAGGAAAAGCGGCAGGAGAAAAAGAAAGAGCAGCAGAAGGAGAAGCAGGAAATGCAGAAACAGGAGAAGAACAAGCAGAAGAAACAGGAGAAGGACAAGAAGCAGAAGCAGAAGGAGAAGCAGAAAGAGAAGGAGGGGAAGCAGAAGAAGCAGAAGCAGGAGAAGCAGAAGCATAAGAATCCGAAGAAGCAGAAGCAGAACCTGAAGCAGAAGGAGAAGCTGGAGAAGCAGAAGAATCAGAATCTGGAGAAGCGGAATGAGAAGCAGAAGGAGAAGCAGAAGCAGAAAGAGAATCAAAAGTAGAAGGAGAAGCAGAAGAAGTTGATGCAGTAGCATTCAAGCAGAAGCAGAAGGAAATTCAGAAGAACAAGAAGGATAAACAGAAGGAGAAGCAGTAGGAGAATAAGCTCCCCCTCCCCCTCCGCAACACGTCGGCTGGCGGTCGAAACCCCGCCCTCCCCCCTCCCCGTCGTCATGGCTACGACAGAGGAAAAGCCAATGATGATAATAATGAATCATAACAACCTATATGTATGTGTATGTCAGAACTCTCACTCCCCACTGCCGGGTAGGTGAGGACTGACTGACTGAGTGAGTGACTGACCCGACCCGTGTTTTGCCCCTCCCGCCGCCCCATCCACCTTGTCGACGGCGAACGCGCGCCATCTAGTGGTGGTTTTGTGAATTGCAGTTTTCTCTCATGAAATGCATGGGGAAAAAAAGAACAAACAAACCACGCACTGACTGACTGAGAAAACCGGCCCAGGCTGGCTGGCCCCGAGAGAGACTGCCTTCTTTTCAGAGAAGGGGTGGGGTGGGGATGATGATGTGCCTCGTTGGAGTATGAGGCCCATGCATAGGCAGGCAGGCAGGCTCGGAGTGGGACCGTTGTGTGTTGGAGCGCCAGTACAGTAGCTCAAGCCCCAGGATTGACTGGCAAGTCGAGAGGAAAAGGAGGGAGGGAGTGCGGGCGGGCGGGCGGGCAGGAGAGAGAATTCAAACGAGAGAGAGAGAGAGACAGACAGACAGACAGACAGACATACAGACAGACAGAGACAAAGAGAGAAACAGAGAGAGAAATAGAGAAACAGAAACAGAGAGACAAGAGACAGAGACGTGGTGAATTGGTCCGGCTGGACTACATACATGCTCTGTCGCGTCCGATCTTTGAGTTTCCTCAAAGAGGCACGCACGCACACACACAGATACACTGAGATGCCCTCTGCCCCCTCTTCTCTCCTCTCCAATTCCCCCGCCCCCTCCCCCCTCCCCCCCCGTCAGGCACCAGAAATGAGATCCCTCCCCTTCGCCTATTGCGTCAATTACAAACAAAAGGCAGCGAAGATTCAAGCAAATTTGTTTTATTTTGTTCCGAGGGTAGGGTTGTGGATTTTGGTGCGGGGGGGGGGGGTCGGAGGTCGTGGTCGTGGTCGAGTAATCGCCTGCGGGGGGGGGTGAGGATGGACGGTTACGCCACCTGCATGGATGGCTCGCGTTCCCCTCTGGCTGTCTGGTTGCCGCTGAGTGCTTCAGATATCACCATCCAGTCAGGAAGCAGGGGCTGGAAGATAAATAGATATTTAAAGAGATAATTAGGAGCAGGA
>NW_012289713.1:0-739 GCF_000151885.1 Dipodomys ordii | reverse complement strand
CCTTCCCAGCCCCTCTCTCAACATTCTTGCACAAAATCAGCCACAGGAGTTGGGTGCCAGTGGCTCATGCCTGTAATCCTACCTACTCAGGAGGCTGAGATGGATCACGGTTGAAAACCAGCCCAGGCAGGAAAGTCGGTGAGACTCTTATCTCCAATAAACCACCAGAAAACCAGAAGTGGCGCTGTGGCTCAAGCAGTAGAGCACTTGCCTTGAGCTGAAGAGCCCAGGGACAGTGCCCAGACCCAGAGTTCAAGCCCCACAACCCACAGAAAACAAACAAACAAAAAAAAAAAAAACCAGCCAGAGGCATAGCTATCCCTTCAAAGGGCTGGGCATGGTCCAATGCAACACAGCCCCCAGCAAGCTGTCTTCACTCACTTACATCCCTTACCTAACCAGAGTAGACATCTGTGTCTGGGACCTTAGTTCATTCAACTATTTATCGGAACACTCCTACATATACAGGCTAACAAAAAAAAAAAAACTTAGAACAAGCCAAAGGCAAGCTCCTTCATGATAGATGGCTTCCAAGACACCATGATTGGGTAATTTAGGGTTCAACAGGCTCAGGTCCAGCCCTGAAGCCTGAGCTCTTAAAACATGATACCATTGTGGATGAGAGGGGGAAAAAACAGTTGTTTAAGGATACAGGTGGACCTGATGCAACAAGGAGAAGTATAAGTTGTCATGTCCAAAACGAGCTTTACAACATCGGTTCCGGGGGCGGGGGGTAAGG
>NW_012289712.1:0-1384 GCF_000151885.1 Dipodomys ordii | reverse complement strand
GTTATCTTCTTGAGCTTCATAATGGATGTTGCAACAAAAATAACTCACATTTCATTATGAACTGTCTTCCAGATTATGTAATCAGTGTTGTTTCTAGATCACATTGTTTAATTATATATATATATATATATATATATATATTCGTTTTTTCTCATTAAATAAACTATAAATCAATCTAGGATTGCTTACCACCCCTGTGTTTTGCCTTGAACCTAACATGGGCATGCAGTAGGTGCCCAGTAAATACATACTCTTAAATTTGTTTTTACAGGGATGTGTTTGGTTCCTTCATTCATTCAACAAGTATGTATAGATGGGGAAATCTTGGCTGAATTTTATTAGCAAGCAGCCCATTAAAATCCTTTAAATTAAAAGGTTAAAAATAGGCCCAACTATGACTTTCAGCAGGGGAGGCTCCTGATTTTTCAACCATCATCCTTACAGGTCACCTGAGACCTTCCATATGACTGGCCTTTAAAGATGAAAAGGATGGAGGCATAGAATTCCATTGTGTATATATACCACATTTTCTTGATCCATTCATCTACTGAGGGGCATCTGGGTTGGTTCCATATTTTAGCTATGGTAAATAATGCTGCAATAAACATAGTTGTGCTGGTAGCTTTAGTGTGGTCTTGTTTGTAAGCATTTGGGTAAATGCCCAAAAGTGGGATTGCTGGGTCGTAGGGGAGTTCTATGTGAAGTCTTTTGAGGAACCTCCATACTGCTTTCCAAAGTGGTTGGACTAGTTTACATTCCCACCAACAATGCAGTAAGGTTCCCTTCTGTCCACATCCCCTCCAGCATCTGTTGTTATTAGAGTTCTTGATTTTTGCCATTCTATCTGGGGTGAGGTGATATCTCAATGTTGTTTTGATTTGCATTTCTTTTATGGCTAGGGATGTTGAACATTTCTTCATGTGTCTATTGGCCATCCTTCTTTCTTCTTCAGAGAAGTTTCTCTTTAAGTCTTTCGCCCACTTATTTATTGGGCAGTTGTTTCTTTGAGGATTTGTTGTTGGGGGGTTTAATTTTTTGAGTTCCAAGTATATTTTAGATATGAGACCCTTGTCCGTTGTATGGCTAGTAAAGATCTTCTCCCAATCCGTGGGCTTTCTATTGATCTTGCTAGCTATGTCATTTGCCCTGCAGAAGCTCTGCAACTTTATGCAATCCCATTTGTCCAACCTTTCTTTGCAAATCATTAATTTTAAAACACACATTTTTTTAAATATTATAAAATCCCCAGTGCTATCTACATTTGTACTGTAAAGGCAATGGGTCTTTCTGATATTTTACCTCTCATTATAATGTATAGAGTTTGAATTCCTTTGCCTAACATGTATGGTCTTCAAGAATGTAGTTTTCACACATTTATAAGATT
>NW_012289711.1:0-15423 GCF_000151885.1 Dipodomys ordii | reverse complement strand
GAACTGAAGGGGCATTTCAGGTGTGATCCCAAGAGCAAGCCCTAACTGTTGGATTCCATGATTGATCCACTTTCCATTATGGGAAAAGTCAGGGGCTTAGGGTCTAGCTTCATACTCAGTTTTTCCTTTCCTCTTAAAAGTAGCTTGCTTTATTACTTGGGCCATACGACTACTACAGTATACTTTTTGTTTCATTTGGCTTCTGCTCCTAGTGTAAGAACTCAGGTCCTGGTCAGAGTGTCTTTTGTTTTTTTGGTCGGAGTTGGGGCAGGTTAGTGACTTAGGGCTTGAAATTAAGGCCTGGTGACTCTTTCTGAGGTTTTTATTATTATTGAGATTAGGTGATTACCTTAATTTCTCTTATTTCACAGAATTGTTGAATAGTGATATTTAGTTGAAATTACAAACATATTTTAACCTTCACAAGTCAAATTATCATTATCATGGACTATAAACTTTGTGAATTCTGTATGCTTTGACAATGCAATTTATTTCTTCCACAACGGGTGATATTTACATTCCTCTACTTTTGCTTAGTGTAGGATTTCCTGTCTTTCACTCTCATTCTGCCCCTCTCTTTCTGAGGTTTTATTGATTTACTTATTTAACTGAAAGGTAGAAGGCTCTACTACTTGAACCACAGCTCAACTTCTGCCTTTTTTTAAGTGTTTAATATGAGACAAGATTCCCATGGGTAGTCAAGGGCAGTACAGTGAGGCTTGAAATCTGAGGATCACTATTCAAAGTCAACCTGGGCAGGAAAGTCTATGAGACTTACCTCCAATCAACCACTAATAGGCAGAAGACAGTAGAACTTTAGCCATGAGCAAAACACTTCAAGTTTAAGTCCCTCGACTGAACAAACTGAAGCAAGTTTCATGGACTTCAATGCCCATGATGGCTTTGAACTATGATCTCAGACTTCAGTGACTTTAGCACTCAGGATTATAAGTGTGAGTCAACATTTACAAATTTTTAATTACCTTTTCTTTCACCTTTTCAGGTTATTTATTATTTCTTTTTTTGACAATTGTTCTTAGGGGCTAGCTTTCATGCTTAGTTTTTTCTTTCCTCTTGAAACTACCATGCATTACAAATTTTACCACAGGTAAACTACAGGCTGGTTCTCTTTTTTGTAGCTCTTCTTCTAGGGCTCAAACTCAGGTAATGGTGACTGAGGTTCTTTTTTTTATTTTTCTTTAAATTGAGTGCTGGTTGTTAGGTCTTGAAATTAAGGCCTGATGACTCTCCTTGAGGTTTTATTTATTTTTACCTTAATGGTGGCAGGTTTCACTAGTTGAGCCACAGCTCAGCTTCTGCTTTTCCTGTGGTTACTAGGAGATTAGAATATCAACAGCAAGCCAAGAGTATTACAGGGAGAACTGAAATCTGAGAATCATGGTTCGAAGCCAATCTGGGCAAGAAAATCAATGAGAAAATTATCTCTAATTAACCACCAATAGGTAGGAAGAAGTAGACCTCTAGCCATAAGAAAATCATAGCAAGTTCAAGCCCCAGGACTGAACACAGTAAAATAAGTCTCCTGTACTTTCTGCCCAGGATGGCTTTGAAACACAATCCTTAGTTTTCAGCAATCTGAGCAAGTAAGATTGCAGTTTTGAGCCATGATTTAGAAATCTTTAATATGCTCATTTTTGCACCTTTTCATTTATTTGATTTGCCTTCTCCCCTTTTTAAAGTTCATGTCCTTTATTATCAGGGCCTAGCTATTCTCACTCAGTATTTATTTAATAATTTTGTCAGTTGTGGGGATTGAACTCAGTGCCTAGGTATTGTCTGTCAGGGCCAAAGCAGGCACACTGCCACTTTCAGCCACAGTGCCACTTCCACTTAATTGGAAAAAAAAACAGTCACCAGGGGACTTTTCAGCCTGGACTGGCTTCCCATTGTGGGAAGCTTCCTGAGTAGCGAGTATTACAGGCATGAGCCAGAGAAACCTGGCTTGTTTTCTTAGATCAAAACTAGCAGGCTCTACAATTTATGCCACACTACTTTACTGTCCATGAGATTTTTGGATTTTGTTTTTTGCTCAAAGCTTGCAGGAACAAAAACTCCACTCCTGAGTGTTTTTTTTTCTTTTGGGGGTTGGGAGAGGCTTGAATTCAGGGCCTGTGGACTCTCTGTGAGGGTTGTTTTGTTTTTGGTATTTTGTTTTTATTTCGAAGCTAGCAGGCTATTGAGCCTCAGCTCAACTTCTGACTTTTTTTTTTGGTGTTTAATAGGATAGGAGTCACATGTTAGCTCTACTTCAATTATTTTTGTAAGATTTAATCTTCTTTACAAAGTATGATATATTTTTTGTTAGATAGTTATTGGTGTGCTTTTATTGGGTTGTTTTGGTATGAAGAACACTGGGGATTGAACTCATACCTCATTTATGGGAAGAAAGTATTCTAACACCTAAATCACAATTCAGCTATGGCAGTTTTTTTTATTTTCTATTTGTTTGTTTGTTTTTTCTTGGTCATATGCTTCAACTGGAGGCCTGGGCTCAGTACCTATGGTCTCCAGCTCAAGACTAGCACTATACAACTTTAGCTACAGCACTACTTCAAGGTTATTGAGTGGATTATTGAAGATAAGAGTCTCATGGACCTTTCCTGTCTGGACTGGCTTTGATCCACGATCCTCAGATTTCAGCCTCCTGAGAAGCTAGGGTTAAATGCATGAGCCACCAGCACCTGGCTATCATAGTGTTTTGTTTTTTTAAAAAATACCGTTTAAATTACTTATTTTTGTCCTTATAATTTAATTTAATATTTTAATCTTTTTTTCATCCCGGGGAATTGAGTATAGGACCCTGTGTATGTCTGTATCTACATGCTTTTGTGTGCATATGTGCCAGTACTGGGTCTTAAATTTCCTAAACTTTTTCCATGCAAGGCTGAAACTCTAACACTTGAACCATACCTCCATTCTGTTTATTTTTGCTGCTTAGTTGAAAATAATAATATCTGATTTGCTACTTTGGAGGCTTAGGATTTTAGGTGGTAGTTTGGAGCCAGACTGGGCAGTCTCCTTACCTCTTCCCTCTAATATACTACTCAGGAAAAGCTGCGAGTATCACTGTGGCTCAGGAGGTAGAACCCTGGCCTTAATGGAAAGCAACTCACATACAGTGCCAAAGCCTGAATTTAAGCTCTGGGGCCAGCAAGTTAAAAAAATTAAAAAACTCTGAATAATCTGACCAGTCTAGCTTTAAACTATGATCCTATAGATCTCAGCCTCTGAAATAGCTAGGGGATTACAGGTTTGAGCCTTTAGTTATAGTGATACTTTTCTATTATTATTATTTACAGCTGCTTCTAAAAAAGACACAATGTGGCTAACACTGGCTCATGGTTATAATCCTTGCTATTATGGAGGCTGAGATATAGGAACCTTGGTTTGAAGTTGGACCCAATGACAGAATGTCTGTGAGTCTTATCTCCAATTAACAACCAAAAACATGGATGTAGAACTATGGCCCAAGTTTTAGAGTAGTAGCCTCGAGCAGTAAAAGCTTAGGGACAGTGCACAGGCAATGAGTGCAAGTCCCACGATCAGCACAAAAAATTAAATAGAACCCAAATCTCATCAAGGGTATGGCTACTGATAGTTTGCCTATGTTTTCCTAAAATTCTGTTTGATAGCCACCACAAAGGAAAATAGAGAAACCAACAAATTATGTATCCACAGCTAGATGAATTTTTTGATGATAAATCTGCACTAATTATATTTTTAAAATTTTTTTACACTTTTTCATTTCAAAAGTAAGCCAAAAATAATGCCAGTTGAAGAGAAATTGCATGTGATGACGCTTCAGCACTGCATTCATCAGATTTTAAAAGAAGATGCCACTATTTAAACCTTTTAAATACATATGGCATTATTAAATATATTTCAACTAAATATTAACTTCAGTGTTCTCTAAATTGAGGTGTTGACTATATTTTAAAACAGAGTGAGTTGTATAAACATTAGAGAAATACTGAAGCAATGAAAAGGAAAGCAGGAAGGAATGTTTTTTTCAGAGCAACTTGGTTTGAGGCTGGCCACCAAGGTAGGTCTTCATTCCTATGGTCCGTTTCCTTGACTGGTCCTCCTCCCCTTGAGTCTAATCAAAGGATTATCTTATAGGTATGGGAACAGCAGCAGCTAGAGTTGAAGGCTTTCTTTTTTATATTTTATTTTTTTATTGTGAGAATACCGTACAGAGGATTTACAATTACATGGGCAAGATAACGAGTACATTTCTTATTAAGCATTGTTGCCTCCTTTGTTTCCTCTTCCCATCCCTTCCCATACTCTCCTCCTCACCCCATCCCCCCGATTCTTGCCCCACACACCAAAGTTGTAAAGTTCGTTTTTCGATATAAAGACTTGAACATCTCATTGTTGCAATGGGGCCACCTGTATCCCTAGTTAACCGATCTGTTTTTTCCCTTCCCCTCCACAAATTATACCAACATCAAATAGAGTGAAGACTTTCTTTATAGCCTCTTTCTTGTGTTTAAATGCAGGAACTAGAAAAGTCACTGGCTGACTGGATTCTGACTTCCAAAGAACTTCTAACTATGTAGAACAACATGAGCCAGCACATTGTGGAGGAGGACAAGATGGTGGCTAAAGACAGATAGAATATTTGCACAGAACATGCACATTCTTACTCCTGTAAGTCTGTCATCTGCCAATAGGAGGCTGAAATGTCCTAAAATGACAATGTTAGAAAGGAGCTTTAATTTTGTTAGAGTTCCTTTTCAGTGGGATCCCTGCTTCTCCACGATTCCTTAAAATTCTGTAGTTTTAGAAGGCAGCAGCATGCTTGACAGAAACAGCACTGGATGCACCATCTGTTCAGATTTTTATGTTTGTTTTTAAATATATGTATACATATATTTTATTGTGAAAATACCGTATAGAGGGGTTACATGAGAAGGTAATGAGTACATTTCTAATCAAGCATTGTTGCCTCCTCCTTTGTTTCCCCTTCCCATCCCTTCCCATCTCCCCCACCCGCCCCCCTCCACCCTCTTACCCCCCCCTCCACCAATGTTGTAAAGCTCCTTTTTCGACGTAACGTCTTGTACATCTCATTGTTGCAATGGGTCTACCTGTATCCCTAAAAACAATTTGTTTTTTCCCTTCCCCTCCACAAATTATACCAAGATCAAGTACAGTGAAAACAGGGGTTATACTATGAGGGAGTGACATACAAAGCAACAAGGAAATCATTTATAAAGATGTTAGAAACAATAGCAAGAAAGCAAAAAAAAAAAATATTGAATCCTTATCTTGGGGTTCATTTAGCCTTAAATCAACTTATCTGACAGCTTCTGCTTGTCTCAGACATTCACTAGTTATTGCAAATAAGGGAGAACTGTTCCCATTTAAGGTAAGTTGGAAATAACCTTACTCAGAGAGGAGAATGAGGGGGATGTGGCTCAGCTCTTACTGGTTAGTTGGTGAAATGTGTTGTCTGTTTTTTCTTTGCTGTTTCTTAAATTTAATTTTTCCATGACGAAAATGTACAGAAGAGATACAGTTACATACATAATGTTATGAGAACATTTCTATTTTGAACATTTTTATTGTAAGAATACTGTACAGAGGGGTTAGAATTACATGATCAAGATAATGAGTACATTTCCTATCGAGCATTTTTGCCTCATCATTTGTTTTTCCCCTACCATAACTTCATTCACACCTCCAAAATTACACTGCCCAAACTCCCCCCATCCCCACCCCCTGCACAGAAGGTGTAAAGTCCATCTCATTGTTACAGTGGATCAATCTGTATCCTTATTTAAGCATTTTGTTTTATCCATTCCACTCCCTGCATTAGAGAAGTATATATAAAAGATGCAGGGCACCTTAGGGTTAGGGTTAGGGTTAGGGTTAGGGTTAGAGGGTTAGGGTTAGGGTTAGGGTTAGGGTTAGGGGATAGGGTTAGGGTTAGGGTTAGGGGTTAGGGTTAGGGTTAGGGTTAGGGGTTAGGGTTAGGGTTAGGGTTAGGGGATAGGGTTAGGGTTAGGGTTAGGGTTAGGGTTAGGGGTTAGGGTTAGGGTTAGGGGTTAGGATTAGGGTTAGGGTTAGGCGTTAGGGTTAGGGTTAGGGTTAGTGTTAGGGATAGGCCAGAGTTGCCTGGGCGAGAAAAATGCAGTCTATTTCTTTTTAGCGGCTTTCTCTCCTTTGGGGAAGGTGTAGAGCACTCTTTCTTGTTATTTGCATCCTGTGCTCCCAAAACCTCCTCAGCTCTCCCAAATATTTCAAAGAAATCTTTTGACCTATGGCTGATGATACAGAGAGGGCCTGTGAACCAAGCCAGGATGCACATAGGAGCTACTAGAGACTGAAATATGCTGTCTATTTCTCTTTTGTGTCTTGTCTCTTCATTATGGAAGGTGGAGAGTATTCACAACTGAGGCGACAACAAACAGTTCTGTTTTAAGGTACCCAAGTTCTCAGGGCTCTATCTTGTCGTTTTCATCCTGAGCTCCCTAACACTGCTGAGCAATCCCAGAATTGCAAGGAAAAAATTGGCACTGGTTAATGGGGACAGTGTGAGGAGGTTGAAGCCCTGCTAGGATGCAGACCGAAGATGCCTGGGATAGACCGATGCTGTCTAACTCTCTTTACTGCCCTGTATTACCGTTGGGGAATATGTAGAGCATTTGGATCCTAGTCACCGTCAAACAATAATGTTTTAAATCACCGAAGTTCTGAGTGCTCTGTATACTTTTGTTTTGTCTTGTTTTGTTTTGTCGGTCGTGGGGCTTGAACTCTAGGCCTGGGCGTTTTCCCTCAGCTCTTCAAGTCAAGGCCAGCGCTCTACCTTGAGCTATAGCGCAACTTCCGGTTTTCTGGTGGTTTATTGGAGATAGGTGTCTCACCTTCTCTCCTGCCCGGGCTTGCTTGCAACCGTGTTCCTCAGATTTCCGGCTCCTGAGTAGATAGGATTACAGCTGTGAGCCACCAGTGCCTGGCTCTATCTTACTCTTTGCATCCTGAGTTCCTAAACACTTGTGACCTCTCTCAGAATTAAAAGAAAAAAATTTCACCTGTTATTTTAGACAGAATGAGGCACTTTCAATATAGCTAGGATGCAGAGCAAAGCTTCTTGGGAAAGCTGGGTGCTGTGAATTTCTCTCTGGAGGGGTGTCTCTTCCTTGGGGAAGGTGTAGAGCCCTCCTTCCCGGAGGGCCTTAAGACTGTTCTAGGGTCCCCATATTCTGAGTACTCTATCTTATCGTTTGTACCTGCACTCTCTAACACTGGTCACTTCTTCCAAAATTGGAAGAACAAAGTTTGGACGGTTTACTGTGGATAGTGCAAGGGTCATTAAGCCCTGCTAAGATTCAGAGCACAGTTGACTCGGACAGATCATGCTTTCTATTTCTACTAAGTGGCTTGTCTTGCTTTCGGGAAAAGTTGAGAGCACTCAGAACTTGCAGACCTTAATACAATTTTCTTTATGTTCTCCAAATTCTGAGTACTCTCTCTTGTTGTTTGCATCCTGTGCTCCCAAACCCTCCACAGCTCTCTCAAATTTGAAAGTAAAACGGATTGTCCACGGGATGGTGACACCAAGAGGTGCTTTGACTCATGTCAGGGTGCGCACAGGGGCTGCTAGTAACCGACTGATGTTGTCTATTTCTTTTCGGGGGTTGGTCTTTTCTTTGTCGACGGTATAGAGCATTCAGAACCTTGGCGCCATGAAACAATTTTGTTTTAAGTTCCCCAAATTCTCAGTGCTCTATCTTGTCGTTTTCATCCTGAGCATCCTAACACTGGTCAGCCCACCCTGAACTGCAAGGGAAAAATTCTGACTTGATACTGTGGACAGTGTAAGGGGCTTGAAGCCCTGCTAGGCTGCAGACCGTTGTCGCCTGTGATAGAACCATGCTGTCTATTTCTCTTTCGTGGCTTGTATCTCCTTTGAGGATTTGTAGAGCCTTCAGAACTTGGGCAATATTGTTTACCTCACCAAAGGTCTGAGTGCTCTATGTTGACGTTTACAACCTGAGATCTCAAAGACTTTTCAACCCTCCCAGTGGTAAGGAGAAAAACGGAACCTGTGATTGTAGACAGGATGAGACACTTTCTGTCTTGCTATTACGCAGACCAGAGCTTATCGGAAGATTGGTGCTGTCAATTTCTCTATGGAGGCGTGTCACTTCTATGGGGAAGGATTAAACCCTCATTGCTTGGGGGCTTTAAAACTGTTCTAAAGTCCCCATGTTCTGAGTGCTCCATCTTTTCTTGTTTTTAAATTTATTTATTTGTTCATTTATTATTTTTAGAAAACAATGTACAGAGGGGTTACAATTACATGTGCAAGATAATGAGTACATTTTTTATAAAGTATTGTAACGTCGTCTTTGTTTCCCATTCCCACCTTTTACCATCCTCCTCCTTTCCTCCCCCACAGTCCTCCCCTCTCCCATACCCCCACGACTCACAAACCAATGTTGTAAAGTTCGTTTTGGACATAACGAATTGTCCATCGTATTTTTGCTATGGGTCCACCTGTATCCCTATTGAAAGGAATTGTTTTCCCCCTTCCCCTCCACAAATAATACCGACATGAAATACAGTGAAACAGTTGTTATAAAATGGTGGAGAGACTTACAAAGTAAAAAAGAAATGATCTTATGAATGTGTCATAAACAATCGCTTGAAAACAAATAAAAAAACTTTCGAATACATATATTAGGGTTCAGTTCATTAACATCACCTTATCTGACTTTCTCTGCTTTACTCAAACTTTCGTTTGCATGCTGAACTCGCTAACACTGGTCAGTTCTCCCAGAATTGGAAGACAAAATTGGACTGGTTCCTGTGGAGGGACAGTATAAGTGGCTTTCAGCCAAGCTATTATGCAGACCGGAGAAACCTGGGTTAGAAAGAGGCAGTCTACTTGTATTTAGAGGCTTACCTCTTCTTTGAGGAAGATGTAGATCATTGAGAATTTGAGCCCTGAAAAACAATTTTGTTTTAAGGCGCCGAATTTCTGTGTTGCTCTATCTAGTCGTTTGCATCCTGTGCTCTCAAACACTTTTCAGCTCTCCCAGAATTGCAAGGAATATAATTGGACCTGTTATTGTTGACAGTATGTGGAACAGGATGTAGATTAGGGCTTAGTGAGAAAGGTCGGCGCTGTCCATATATCTTTGGAGGCTTGTCTCTCCATTGGGGAAGGAGTAGAGCATCCTCACTTTGGGACCTTAAAACTGTTTTAAGGTCACCAATTTCGGAGTGCTCTCTAATGTCTTTTGCATCCTGAGCTGACTAACACAGATCAGCTCTCCCAAAATTGGATGAAACAAATTGGACTGGGCTCTGTGGACAGTGTGAGTGGCATTAAGCCCTGATGGATGCAGACCAGAGTTGCCTGGGCGAGAAAAATGCAGTCTATTTCTATTTAGCGGCTTTTCTCTCCTTTGGGGAAGGTGTAGAGCACTCAAAACTTGGGCACCTTAAAACAATTGTTTTAAGGTCCCCAAGTTTTGAGTGCTCTTTCTTGTTATTTGCATGCTGTGCTCCCAAAACCTCCTCAGCTCTCCCAAATATTTCAAAGAAATCTTTTGACCTATGGCTGATGATACAGAGAGGGCCTGTGAACCAAGCCAGGATGCACATAGGAGCTACTAGAGACTGAAATATGCTGTCTATTTCTCTTTGTGTCTTGTCTCTTCATTATGGAAGGTGGAGAGTATTCACAACTGAGGCGACAACAAACAGTTCTGTTTTAAGGTACCCAAGTTCTCAGGGCTCTATCTTGTCGTTTTCATCTTGAGCTCCCTAACACTGCTGAGCAATCCCAGAATTGCAAGGAAAAAATTGGCACTGGTTAATGGGGACAGTGTGAGGAGGTTGAAGCCCTGCTAGGATGCAGACCGAAGATGCCTGGGATAGACCGATGCTGTCTAACTCTCCTTACTGCCCTGTATTACCGTTGGGGAATATGTAGAGCATTTGGATCCTGGTCACGGTCAAACAATAATGTTTTAAATCCCCGAAGTTCTGAGTGCTCTGTATACTTTTGTTTTGTCTTGTTTTGTTTTGTCGGTCGTGGGGCTTGAACTCTAGGCCTGGGCGTTGTCCCTCAGCTCTTCAAGTCAAGGCCAGCGCTCTACCTTGAGCTATAGCACAACTTCCGGTTTTCTGGTGGTTTATTGGAGATAGGTGTCTCACCTTCTCTCCTGCCCGGGCTTGCTTGCAACCGTGTTCCTCAGATTTCCGGCTCCTGAGTAGATAGGATTACAGCTGTGAGCCACCAGTGCCTGGCTCTATCTTACTCTTTGCATCCTGAGTTCCTAAACACTTGTGACCTCTCTCAGAATTAAAAGAAAAAAATTTCACCTGTTATTTTAGACAGAATGAGGCACTTTCAATATAGCTAGGATGCAGAGCAAAGCTTCTTGGGAAAGCTGGGTGCTGTGAATTTCTCTCTGGAGGGGTGTCTCTTCCTTGGGGAAGGTGTAGAGCCCTCCTTCCCGGAGGGCCTTAAGACTGTTCTAGGGTCCCCATATTCTGAGTACTCTATCTTATCGTTTGTACCTGCGCTCTCTAACACTGGTCACTTCTTCCAGAATTGGAAGAACAAAGTTTGGACGGTTTACTGTGGATAGTGCAAGGGTCATTAAGCCCTGCTAAGATTCAGAGCACAGTTGACTCGGACAGATCATGCTTTCTATTTCTACTAAGTGGCTTGTCTTGCTTTCGGGAAAAGTTGAGAGCACTCAGAACTTGCAGACCTTAATACAATTTTCTTTATGTTCTCCAAATTCTGAGTACTCTCTCTTGTTGTTTGCATCCTGTGCTCCCAAACCCTCCACAGCTCTCTCAAATTTGAAAGTAAAACGGATTGTCCACGGGATGGTGACACCAAGAGGTGCTTTGACTCATGTCAGGGTGCGCACAGGGGCTGCTAGTAACCGACTGATGTTGTCTATTTCTTTTCGGGGGTTGGTCTTTTCTTGGTCGACGGTATAGAGCATTCAGAACCTTGGTGCCATGAAACAATTTTGTTTTAAGTTCCCCAAATTCTCAGTGCTCTATCTTGTCGTTTTCATCCTGAGCATCCTAACACTGGTCAGCCCACCCTGAACTGCAAGGGAAAAATTCTGACTTGTTACTGTGGACAGTGTAAGGGGCTTGAAGCCCTGCTAGGCTGCAGACCGTTGTCGCCTGTGATAGAACCATGCTGTCTATTTCTCTTTCGTGGCTTGTATCTCCTTTGAGGAATTGTAGAGCCTTCAGAACTTGGGCAATACTGTTTACCTCACCAAAGGTCTGAGTGCTCTATGTTGGCGTTTACAACCTGAGATCTCAAAGACTTTTCAACCCTCCCAGTGGTAAGGAGAAAAACGGAACCTGTGATTGTAGACAGGATGAGACACTTTCTGTCTTGCTATTACGCAGACCAGAGCTTATCGGAAGATTGGTGCTGTCAATTTCTCTATAGAGGCGTGTCACTTCTATGGGGAAGGATTAAACCCTCATTGCTTGGGGGCCTTAAAACTGTTCTAAAGTCCCCATGTTCTGAGTGCTCCATCTTTTCTTGTTTTTAAATTTATTTATTTGTTCATTTATTTTTTTTAGAAAACAATGTACAGAGGGGTTACAATTCCATGTGCAAGATAATGAGTACATTTTTTATAAAGTATTGTAACGTCGTCTTTGTTTCCCATTCCCACCTTTTCCCATCCTCCTCCTTTCCTCCCCCACAGTCCTCCCCTCTCCCATACCCCCACCACTCACAAACCAATGTTGTAAATTTCGTTTTGGACATGACGAATTGTCCATCGTATTTTTGCTATGGGTCCACCTGTATCCCTATTGAAACGAATTGTTTTCCCCCTTCCCCTCCACAAATTATACCGACATGAAATACAGTGAAACAGTTGTTATAAAATGGTGGAGAGACTTACAAAGTAAAAAAGAAATGATCTTATGAATGTGTCATAAACAATCGCTTGAAAACAAATAAAAAAACTTTCGAATACATATATTAGGGTTCAGTTCATTAACATCACCTTATCTGACTTTCTCTGCTTTACTCAAACTTTCGTTTGCATGCTGAACTCGCTAACACTGGTCAGTTCTCCCAGAATTGGAAGACAAAATTGGACTGGTTCCTGTGGATGGACAGTATAAGTGGCTTTCAGCCTAGCTATTATGCAGACCGGAGAAACCTGGGTTAGAAAGAGGCAGTCTACTTGTATTTAGAGGCTTACCTCTCTTTTGAGGAAGATGTAGATCATTGAGAATTTGAGCCCTGAAAAACAATTTTGTTTTAAGGCGCCGAATTTCTGTGTTGCTCTATCTAGTCGTTTGCATCCTGTGCTCTCAAACACTTTTCAGCTCTCCCAGAATTGCAAGGAATATAATTGGACCTGTTATTGTTGACAGTATGTGGAACAGGATGTAGATTAGGGCTTAGTGAGAAAGGTCGGCGCTGTCCATATATCTTTGGAGGCTTGTCTCTCCATTGGGGAAGGAGTAGAGCATCCTCACTTTGGGACCTTAAAACTGTTTTCAGGTCACCAATTTCGGAGTGCTCTCTAATGTCGTTTGCATCCTGAGCTGACTAACACAGATCAGCTCTCCCAAAATTGGATGAAACAAATTGGACTGGGCTCTGTGGACAGTGTGAGTGGCATTAAGCCCTGATGGATGCAGACCAGAGTTGCCTGGGCGAGAAAAATGCAGTCTATTTCTATTTAGCGGCTTTTCTCTCCTTTGGGGAAGGTGTAGAGCACTCAAAACTTGTTTTGAGTGCTCTTTCTGGTCCCCAAGTTTTGAGTGCTCTTTCTTGTTATTTGCATCCTGTGCTCCCAAAACCTCCTCAGCTCTCCCAAATATTTCAAAGAAATCTTTTGACCTATGGCTGATGATACAGAGAGGGCCTGTGAACCAAGCCAGGATGCACATAGGAGCTACTAGAGACTGAAATATGCTGTCTATTTCTCTTTTGTGTCTTGTCTCTTCATTATGGAAGGTGGAGAGTATTCACAACTGAGGCGACAACAAACAGTTCTGTTTTAAGGTACCCAAGTTCTCAGGGCTCTATCTTGTCGTTTTCATCCTGAGCTCCCTAACACTGCTGAGCAATCCCAGAATTGCAAGGAAAAAATTGGCACTGGTTAATGGGGACAGTGTGAGGAGGTTGAAGCCCTGCTAGGATGCAGACCGAAGATGCCTGGGATAGACCGATGCTGTCTAACTCTCCTTACTGCCCTGTATTACCGTTGGGGAATATGTAGAGCATTTGGATCCTGGTCACCGTCAAACAATAATGTTTTAAATCCCCGAAGTTCTGAGTGCTCTGTATACTTTTGCTTTGTCTTGTTTTGTTTTGTCGGTCGTGGGGCTTGAACTCTAGGCCTGGGCGTTGTCCCTCAGCTCTTCAAGTCAAGGCCAGCGCTCTACCTTGAGCTATAGCGCAACTTCCGGTTTTCTGGTGGTTTATTGGAGATAGGTGTCTCACCTTCTCTCCTGCCCGGGCTTGCTTGCAACCGTGTTCCTCAGATTTCCGGCTCCCGAGTAGATAGGATTAGAGCTGTGAGCCACCAGTGCCTGGCTCTATCTTACTCTTTGCATCCTGAGTTCCTAAACACTTGTGACCTCTCTCAGAATTAAAAGAAAAAAATTTCACCTGTTATTTTAGACAGAATGAGGCACTTTCAATATAGCTAGGATGCAGAGCAAAGCTTCTTGGGAAAGCTGGGTGCTGTGAATTTCTCTCTGGAGGGGTGTCTCTTCCTTGGGGAAGGTGTAGAGCCCTCCTTCCCGGAGGGCCTTAAGACTGTTCTAGGGTCCCCATATTCTGAGTACTCTATCTTATCGTTTGTACCTGCGCTCTCTAACACTGGTCACTTCTTCCAGAATTGGAAGAACAAAGTTTGGACGGTTTACTGTGGATAGTGCAAGGGTCACTAAGCCCTGCTAAGATTCAGAGCACAGTTGACTCGGACAGATCATGCTTTCTATTTCTACTAAGTGGCTTGTCTTGCTTTCGGGAAAAGTTGAGAGCACTCAGAACTTGCAGACCTTAATACAATTTTCTTTATGTTCTCCAAATTCTGAGTACTCTCTCTTGTTGTTTGCATCCTGTGCTCCCAAACCCTCCACAGCTCTCTCAAATTTGAAAGTAAAACGGATTGTCCACGGGATGGTGACACGAAGAAGTGCTTTGACTCATGTCAGGGTGCGCACAGGGGCTGCTAGTAACCGACTGATGTTGTCTATTTCTTTTCGGGGGTTGGTCTTTTCTTGGTCGACGGTATAGAGCATTCAGAACCTTGGCGCCATGAAACAATTTTGTTTTAAGTTCCCCAAATTCTCAGTGCTCTATCTTGTCGTTTTCATCCTGAGCATCCTAACACTGGTCAGCCCACCCTGAACTGCAAGGGAAAAATTCTGACTTGTTACTGTGGACAGTGTAAGGGGCTTGAAGCCCCGCTAGGCTGCAGACCGTTGTCGCCTGTGATAGAACCATGCTGTCTATTTCTCTTTCGTGGCTTGTATCTCCTTTGAGGAATTGTAGAGCCTTCAGAACTTGGGCAATATTGTTTACCTCACCAAAGGTCTGAGTGCTCTATGTTAGCGTTTACAACCTGAGATCTCAAAGACTTTTCAACCCTCCCAGTGGTAAGGAGAAAAACGGAACCTGTGATTGTAGACAGGATGAGACACTTTCTGTCTTGCTATTACGCAGAGCAGAGCTTATCGGAAGATTGGTGCTGTCAATTTCTCTATAGAGGCGTGTCACTTCTATGGGGAAGGATTAAACCCTCATTGCTTGGGGGCCTTAAAACTGTTTTAAAGTCCCCATGTACTGGGTGCTCCATCTTTTCTTGTTTTTAAATTTATTTATTTGTTCATTTATTTTTTTTAGAAAACAATGTACAGCGAGGTTACAATTACATGTGCAAGATAATGAGTACATTTTTTATAAAGTATTGTAACGTCGTCTTTGTTTCCCATTCCCACCTTTTCCCATCCTCCTCCTTTCCTCCCCCACAGTCCTCCCCTCTCCCATACCCCCACCACTCACAAACCAATGTTGTAAAGTTCGTTTTGGACATAACGAATTGTCCATCGTATTTTTGCTATGGGTCCACCTGTATCCCTATTGAAACGAATTGTTTTCCCCCTTCCCCTCCACAAATTATACCGACATGAAATACAGTGAAACAGTTGTTATAATATGGTGGAGAGACTTACAAAGTAAAAAAGAAATGATCTTATGAATGTGTCATAAACAATCGCTTGAAAACAAATAAAAAAACTTTCGAATACATATATTAGGGTTCAGTTCATTAACATCACCTTATCTGACTTTCTCTGCTTTACCCAAACTTTCGTTTGGATGCTGAACTCGCTAACACTGGTCAGTTCTCCCAGAATTGGTGA
>NW_012289710.1:0-839 GCF_000151885.1 Dipodomys ordii | reverse complement strand
GCGCGTCCCTCGGCGGCCGTCGTACGTGCATGACGTGTATGCGACCGGAGCCGCCCAATCCGCGGCGCCCGCGTCAGCCCCTCGGGTGGCGCACCCGGAAGGGGCGGGGCCGAGGCGGCGTTGGCGGCGGCGGCGGCGGTGGAGGCCGAGTCCCCGAGTCCCCGTCCTGGCTCCGGCCTCTGACCCACCATGGTGACGCCCGCCGAGCTGCTGGTGCTCCTGGCCGCCCTCCTGGCCACGGCTTCGGGCTACTTCGTCAGCATCGACGCGCACGCCGAGGAGTGCTTCTTTGAGCGGGTCACCTCGGGCACCAAGATGGGCCTCATCTTCGAGGTGGCGGAGGGCGGCTTCCTGGACATCGACGTGGAGGTGCGGGCGCGCGGCCGCGCGGCCTGGGGGGCGGCGGGGGCGCGCGCGCGCGGCCGGGCGCGGCCGGGGGCTCCGGTCCGGCCCCGCGGCTCGGGGGTCCCCGCCGGCTCCCGAGTCCGGCCCCGGCCGACCCGCTTCCGGTTCCCCCGCCGCGGGCCGGGGCGGCGCATCCGAGCAGCCCGCGCCGCGTGTGGGCTCCGGGCCCCGAAGGCGCGTCTCCCTCGCTGCCCGTCGTCTTCACGGCTTCGCAAACGAATGGATAAGTAGACGGGAAGCCGCGGCGGAGGGCCCGACAGCAGTCATTTCTTCCTTACGTGTGCGAAGGAACGATCTTAGGCATCCCGTCTGCTTCTTCCGAAATGGTCTCTTGCCTGTTCTGCCTGTCAGAGATGTGGATTCGGGTCCTGCGTTTACTTGGGAGTGTAATCTCGAGAGTATTCAGAGACGAGCGTTTAAGAAGTCAGCATTTC
>NW_012289709.1:0-7926 GCF_000151885.1 Dipodomys ordii | reverse complement strand
CCCGCTGTGTCCCGCTGTGTACCACTCTGTGACCCCGCTGTGTCCCGCTCTGTACCCCGCTGTGTCCCCCTATGTTCCCGCAGTGTACCCGCTGTGTCCCGCTGTGTCCTCGCTCTGTCCACTGCTGTGTCCCGTTGTGTTCCCAGCTGTGTACCCCGCTGTGTCCCGCTGTGTCTCCGCTGTATCGATGCTGTGTCCTGCTGGGTCCCGCTGTGTCCTCGCTGTGTTCCCCGTTGTGTCCCGCTGTGTACCCCGCTGTGTCCCCCGCTGTGTCCCTGCTGTGTCCCTGCTGTGTCCCCACTTTGTCCCGCTGTGTCCCGCTTTGTCCTCGCTGTGTCCCAAGCTGTGTTCCGCTGTGTCCCCTGCTGTGTCCTGCTGTGTCCTGCTGTGTCCCCGCTGTGTCCCGCTGTGTCCCCCGCTGTGTCCCGCTGTGTCCCTGCTGTGACCCGCTCTGTCCCCGCTGTATTGACGCTGTGTCCCGGTGTGTCCTGCTGTGTCCGCGCTGTGTTCCCGGCTGTGTCCCGTTGTGTACCCCTCTGTGTCCCCCGCTGTGTCCCGTAGTATCCCCGGCTGTGACCCGCTGTGTCCCGCTGTGTCCCCCGCTGTGTCCCGCTGTGTCCCGCTATGTCGCCCGCTTTCTCCCGCTGTGCCCCTGCAGTGTCTCCGCTGTGTCCCACTATGTCACACTGTGTCCCGTGTTGTCCTGCTTTGGCCCCGCTGTGACCTCACTGTGTTTCTCTCTGTGTCCCGCTGTGTACCCTTCTGTGTCCCCCGCTGTGTCCCGCTGTGTACCCCGCTGTGTCCAGCTGTGTCCTCGCTGTGTCCCCCGCTGTGTCCTGCTGGGTCACACTGTGTCCTCGCTGTATCCCCCGCTGTGTCCCGTTGTGTCCCCAGCTGTGTACCCTGCTGTGTCCCGCTGTATCCACGCTGTGTCCCAATGGGTCCCGCTGTTTCCTTCCTGTGTTCCCTGCTGTGTCCCGCTCTGTCCCGCTGTGTCCCCGCTGTGTGCCCGCTGTGTCCCGCTGTGTACTCCGTTGTGTCCAGCTGTATCACCGCTGTGTCTCGCTTTGGCCCCTCTCTGTCTCCGCTGTCCCCCGCTGTGTCCCCCACTGTGTCCCGCTGTGTCACGCTGTGTCCCCCGCTTTGTCCCGCTGAGTCCAGTCTGTGTCGCCGCTTTGTCCCGCTGTGTCCTTGCTGTGTCCCCCGCTATCTGCCGCTTTGTCCCCGCTGTGTCCCAAGCTGTGTCCCGCTGTGTCCCGCTGTGTACCCCGCTGTGTCCCACTATGTTTCCGCAGTGTCCCCGCTGTGTACCGCTGTGTCCCGCTGTGTCCGGCTGTGCCCACACTGTGTCCCGTTGTGTCCCCAGCTGTGTACCTCGCTGTGTCCTGCTGTGTCCCTGCTGTGTCCCCGCTGTATCGACGCTGTGTCCCGCTGTGTCCTCGCTGTGTCCCACGCTGTGTTCTGCTGTGGCCTAGCTTTTTTCCCCTCTGTGTCCCCCTCTGTGTCCCACGCTGTGTCCCGCTGTGTCCCCCGCTGTGTCCCTGCTGTGTCCCGCTGTGTCCCGCTGTGTACTGCTGTGTCCCCCGCTGAGTCCCGCTGTGTCCCCGCTGTGTCCCAATGTGTCCTCGATCTGTCCCCCGCTGTGTACCGCTGTGTCCATCCTGTGTCCCCCGCTGTGTCCCGCTGTGTCCCGCTCTGTCCCCCGCTATGTCCTGCTGTGTCCCCCGCTGTTTCCCGCTCTATCCTTGCTGTGTCCCCCACTGTGTGCCTCTGTGTCCCGCTGTGTCCAGTTTTGTCTCCGCTGTGTCTCGCTGTGTCCCACGCTCTGTCCCACACTGTGTCCCGCCTTGTCCCGCGCTGTGTCCCGCTGTGTCCCCCGCTGTGTCCCGCTGTGTCACCCACGGAGTCCCCGCTGTGTAACCGCTGTGTCCCGCTGTTTCCTCGTTGTGTCCCCTGCTGTCCGGCTGTGTCCTCGCTGTGTCCCCAGCTGAGTACCCCACTCTGTCCCGCTGTGTCCCCCGCTGTGTCTCTGTTGTGTCCCCGCTGTGTCCCGCTTTGTCCTGCTGTGTACTGCTGTGTCCCCCGCTGTGTCCCGCTGTGTCCTGCTGTGTCACGCTGTTTCCCCGCTGCGTCCCGCTGTGTCCCTCTGTGTACCCCGCTGTGTCCCGCTCTGTCCCGCTGTGTCCCTGCTTTGTGCCCGCTGTGTCCCGCTGTGTACCCCGCTGTGTCCAGCTATGTCACCGCTTGTCTCGCTGTGGCCACTCTCTGTATCCACTGTCCCCCGTTGTGTCCCCCGCTGTGTCCCACTGTGTCCAGGCAGGGTCACTGCTGTTTCCCGCTGTGTCCCGCTGTGTTCCGTGGTGTCCCTCTTTGTCCCCCGCTGTGTCCCCCACTGTGTCCCCGCTGTTTCACTGCTGTGTCCCACTGTGTCCTCGCTGTGTCCCCCGCTGTCTCCAGCTCTGTCCCCCGCTGTGTCTCACGCTTTGTCCCCGCTGTGTCCCACTGTGTCCCGCTGTGTCCGACTGTGCCCCCACTGTGTCCTGTTGAGTCCACAGCTGTGTACCACACTGTGTAACGCTGTGTCCCCGCTGTATCGACGCTGTGTCCCGCTGTGTCCTCGCTGTGTTCCCCGCTGTGTCCCGCTGTGTCCCCTGCTGTGTCCCGCTGTGTCCTCACTGGGTCCCCCACTGGGTCCCGCTTTGTCCCCCGCTGTCTCCCGCTGTGTCCCACTGTGTCCCCGCTGTGTGCCTGCTGTGTCCCGCTGTGTCTCCCGCTTTGTCCCGCTGTGTCCCCGCTGTGTCCCGCTGTGTCCCCGCTGTGTGCCCGCTGTGTCCTGCTGTGTACCCCGCTGTGTCCAGCTGTGTCACCGCTGTGTCTCGCTGTGGCCACTCTCTGTCTCCGCTGTCCCCCGCTGTGTCCCCCGATGTGGCCCGCTGTGTCCCGCTGTGTCCCCCGATTGTTCCTGCTGTGTCCCCACTGTGTCTCGCTGTGTAACACTGTGTCCCGTGGTGTCCCACTTTGTCCCACGCTGTGTCCCCCGCTGAGTCCCCTCTGTGTCGCCTCTGTGTCCCCCTGTGTCCTCGCTGTGTGCCCCGCTGTCTCCCGCTTTGTCTCCCGCTGTGTTCCTCTGTGTCCCGCTGTGTCCCCGCTGTGTCCCCAGCTGTGTCCCGCTGTGTCCCGCTGTGTACCCCGCTGTGTCCTGCTATGTTCCCGCAGTGTCCCTGATGTGTCCCGCTGTGTCCCGCTGTGTCCTCGCTGTGTCCCCAGCTGTGTACCCCACTCTGTCCCGCTGTGTCCCCCGCTGTGTCTCTGCTGTGTCCCAGCTGTGTCCCGCTTTGTCCTGTTGTGTACTGCTGTGTCCCCCGCTGTGTCCCGCTGTGTCCTGCTGTGTCACGCTGTTTCCCCGCTGCATCACCGCTGTGTCCCTCTGTGTACCCCGCTGTGTCCAGCTTTGTCCCTGCTGTGTCTCGCTGTGTCCCACGCTCTGTCCCCCTGTGTTTCCCGCTCTGTCCCCCTCTGTGTCCCGCTGTGTCCCCAGCTGTGTCCCTCTGTGTCCCCGCAGGGTCACTGCTGTTTCCCGCTGTGTCCCGCTGTGTTCCGTGGTATCCCTCTTTGTCCCCCGCTGTGTCCCCTGCTGAGTCCCCCCTGTGTCCCGCTGTGTCCTCTCTGTGTCCCCCGCTGTCTCCCGCTCTGTCCCCCGTTGTGTCTCACGCGTTGTCCCCGCTCTGTCCCACTGTGTCCCGCTGTGTTCCGCTGTGCCCCCACTGTATTTCGTTGTGTCCACAGCTGTGTACCATGCTGTGTAACGCTGTGTGCCCGCTGTATCTACGCTGTGTCCCGCTGTGTCCCGCTGGGTCCTCGCTGTGTCCCCCGCTGTGTCCCGCTGTGTCCCCCGCTGTTTCCCGCTGTGTCCCCCGCTGAGTCCCCGCTGTGTCACCGCTGTGTCCTGCTGTTTCCTCGCTGTGTCCCCTGCTGTCTCCCTCTCTGTCCCCTGCTGTGTCTCACGCTTTGTCCCCGCTGTGTCCCACTGTGTCCCGCTGTGTCCGGCTTTGCCCCCACTGTATCCCGTTGTGTAAACAGATGTGTACTACGCTGTGTAACGCTGTGTCCCCGCTGTATCGACTCTGTGTCCCGCTGTGTCCCGCTGTGTCCTCGCTGTGTTCCCCGCTCTCTCCCGCTCTGTCCCTCGCTGTGTCTCACGCTTTGTCCCCGCTGTGTCCCACTGTGTCCCGCTGTGTCCGGCTGTGCCCCCACTGTGTCCCGTTGTGTCCACAGCTGAGTACCACGCTGTGTAACGCTGTGTGCCCGCTGTATCGACGCTGTGTCCCGCTGGGTCCCGCTGTGTCCTCGCTGTGTTCCCCGCTGTGTCCCGCTGTGTCCCCCGATGTGTCCTCGCTGTGTCCCCCGCTGTGTCCTGCTGTGTCCTCGCTGTGTCCCCCGCTGGGTCCCGGTGGGTCCTGTAGTGTCCTCCGCTGTGTCCCGTTGTGTCCCCAGCTGTGTCCCCCGCTATGTCCCGATGTGTCTACTGCTGTGTCCATGCTATGTCTTGCTATGTCTTGCTGTATCCCCCGCTGTGTCCCGTTGTGTCCCCAGCTGTGTACCCCGCTGTGTCCCACTGTATCGACGCTGTGTCCCACTGGGTCCCGCTGTTTCCTTCCTGTGTTCCCTGCTGTGTCCCGCTCTGTCCCGCTGTGTCCCCGCTGTGTGCCCGCTGTGTCCCGCTGTGTACTCCATTGTGTCCAGCTGTATCACCGCTGTGTCTCGCTTTGGCCCCTCTCTGTCTCCGTTGTCCCCCGCTGTGTCCCCCGCTGTGTCCCGCTGTGTCACGCTGTGTCTCCCGCTTTGTCCCGCTGAGTCCCCACTGTGTCGCCGCTGTGTCCCGCTGTGTCCTCGCTGTGTCCCCCGCTGTCTGCCGCTTTGTCCCCGCTGTGTCCCAAGCTGTGTCCCGCTGTGTCCCGCTGTGTACCCCGCTGTGTCCCACTATGTTTCCGCAGTGTCCCCGCTGTGTACCGCTGTGTCCCGCTGTTTCCGGCTCTGCCCCCACTGTGTCCCGTTGTGTCCGCAGCTGTGTACCTCGCTGTGTCCCGCTGTGTCCCCGCTGTATCGACGCTGTGTCCCGCTGTGTCCTCGCTGTGTCCCACGCTGTGTTCTGCTGTGGCCTCGCTTTTTTCCCCGCTGTGTCCCCCTCTGTGTCCCCCGCTGTGTCCCGCTGTGTCCCCCGCTGTGTCCCTGCTGTGTCCCACTATGTCCCGCTGTGTACTGCTGTGTCCCCCGCTGAGTCCCGCTGTGTCCCCGATGTGTCCCAATGTGTCCTCGATCTGTCCCCCGCTATGTACCGCTGTGTCCATCCTGTGTCCCCCGCTGTGTCCCGCTCTGTCCCGCTCTGTCCCCCGCTATGTCCTGCTGTGTCCCACGCTGTTTCCCGCTCTATCCTTGCTGTGTCCCCCACTGTGTGCCGCTGTGTCCTCGCTGTGTCCCCCGCTGTGTTCCGCTGTGTCCTTATGTGTCACGCTGTTTTCCCGCTGTGTCCCTGCTGTTTCCCTCTGTGTACCCCGCTGTGTCCAGTTTTGTCTCTGCTGTGTCTCGCTGTGTCCCACGCTCTGTCCCAAACTGTGTCCCGCCTTGTCCCGCGCTGTGTCCTGCTGTGTCCCCCGCTGTGTCCCGCTGTGTCACCCCCTGAGTCCCCGCTGTGTCACCGCTGTGTCCCGCTGTTTCCTCGCTGTGTCCCCTGCTGTCACCCTCTCTGTCCCCTGCTGTGTCTCACGCTTTTTCCCCGCTGTGTCCCACTGTGTCCCGCTGTGTCCGGCTGTGTCCCCCGCTGTGTCCTCGCTGTGTCCCGCTGGGTCCCATCAGTATCGACGCTGGGTCCCGCTGGGTCCCGCTGTGTCCTCCCTGTGTCCCACGCTGTGTCCCGCTGTGTCTGCCACTGTGTCCCGCAGTGTCTACTGCTTTGTCCCCGCTGTGTCCCGCTGTGTCCTCGCTGTATCCCACGCTGTATTCTGCTGTGGCCTCACTTTTTTCCCCGCTGTGTCCCGCTGTGTACCCCTCTGTGTCCCCCCGCTGTGTCCCGCTGTGTCCCCCGCTGTGTCCCTGCTGTGTAGCGGCTGTGTCCCGCTGTGTCCCGCTGTGTACTGCTGTGTCCCCCGCTGAGACCCGCTGTGTCCCAATGTGTCCTCGCTCTGTCCCCCTCTGTGTACCGCTGTGTCCTTCCTGTGTCCCCCGCTGGGTCCCGCTGTGTCCCGCTGTGTCCCGCTCTGTCCTTGCTGTGTCCCCCACTGTGTGCAGCTGTGTCCTCGCTGTGTCCCCCGCTGTGTCTCGCTGTGTCCTTTTGTGTCACGCTGTTTCCCCGCTGTGTCCCTGCTGTGTCCCTCTGTGTCCCCCGCTGTGTCCAGCTTTGTCCCCGCCGTGTCTCGCTGTGTCCCCCGCTGTGTCCCGCTGTGTCCCCCGCTGAGTCCCCGCTGTGTCCCCGCTGTGTCCCGCTGTGTCCCCCGCTGTGTCCCGCTGTGTCCCGCTGTGTCCTTGCTGTGACCCGCTCTGTCCCCACTGTATCGACGCTGTGTCCCGCTGTGTTCTGCTGTGTCCTCGCTGTGTTCCCCGCTGTGACCCGCTGTGTACCCCTCTGTGTCTCCCGCTGTGTCCCGCTGTGTCCCCCGCTCTGACCCGCTGTGTCCCGCTTTGTCCCCCACTGTGTCCCTGCTGTGTCCCCGGTGTGTCCCACTGTGTCCCGCTGTGTACTGCTGTGTCTCCCGCTGAGTTCCGCTGTGTCCCGCTGTGTCCCCAGTGTGTGCCCGCTGTGTACCTCTGTGTACCCCGCTGTTCCAGCTGTGTCCCCGCTGTGTCCCGCTGTGTCCCCTGTCCCCTGCTGTCCCCCGCTGTGTACCCCGCGGTGTCCCGCTGTGTCTCACTATGTCCCTGCTTTGTCCCCCTTTGCCCCTGCTGTGTCACCGTTCTGTCCCGCTGTGTCACACTGTGTCCCGTGTTGTCCCGCTTTTTCCCCCGCTGTGACCTCGCTATGTTTCCAGCTGTGTCCCGCTGTGTACCACTCTGTGTCCCCCGCTGTGTCCCGCTGTGTACCCGCTGTGTCCCTCTATGTTCCCTCGGTGTCCCAGCTGTGTCCCGCTGTGTCCTTGCTGTGTCCACCGCTGTGTCCCGTTGTGTCCCCAGCTGTGTACCCCGCTATGTCCCGCGGTGTCCCCGCTGTATCGACGCTGTGTCCTGCTGGGTCCCGCTGTGTCCCCCGATGTGTCCCTTTGTGTCCCTTTGGGTCCCCCACTGGGTCCCGCTGTGTCCCCGCAGGTTCACCTCTGTTTCACGCTGTGTCCTGCTGTGTTCCGTGGTGTCCCGCTTTGTTCCCCGCTGTGTCGCGCTGTGTCCACTGCTGGGTCCCGCTGTGTCTCGCTGTTTCCCGCTGTGTCCTCGCTTTGTCCCATGCTCAGTTCCGTTGTATCCTCCCTGTGTCCCCCGCTGTATCCCGCTGTGTCCCCCGCTGTGCCCCGCAGTGTCCCGCTGTGTCCCGCTGTGTCCTCGCTGTGTCCCACTGTGTCCCCGCTGTTTCCCCGCTGGTTCCTGCTGTGTCCCGCTGGGTCCCGCTGGGTCCCCCGCTTTGTCCCGCTGTGTCCCCGCAGTGTCCCCGCTGTGTCCCGCTGTGTCTCACTGTGTCATGTGGTGTCCCGCTTTGTCCCCCGCTATGTCCCCTGCTGAGTCCCCTCTGTGTCCCCGCTGTGTCCCGCTGTGTCCCCCACTGTGTCCCACTGTGTCCCGCTGTGTCCCGCTGCGTCCCCCCTGTGTCCCGCTGTGTCCCGCTTTGTCCCCCACTGTGTCCCGCAGTGACCACGTTGTGTCCCGCTGTGTCCCACTGTGTCCCGTGGTGTCCCGCTTTGTCCCCCGACATGTGTCCCCGGCTGAGTCTCGCTGTGACCCCACTGT
>NW_012289708.1:0-7543 GCF_000151885.1 Dipodomys ordii | reverse complement strand
GTCCCACTGTGTCCTCGCTGTGTCCCCCGCTGTGTCCAGCTCTGTCCCTCGCTGTGTCTCACGCTTTGTCCCCGCTGTGTCCCGCTGTGCCCCCACTGAGTCCCGTTGTGTCTACAGCTGTGTACCACGCTGTGTAACGCTGTGTCCCGCTGAGTCCCGCTGTGTCCTCACTGTGTCCCCCGCTGTGTTCTCGCTGTGTCCCCCGCTGTGTCCCACTGTGTCCTCGCTGGTTTCCCCGCTGGGTCCCGCTGTGTCCCCGCTGTGTCCTGCTGGGTCACACTGTGTCCTCGCTTTATCCCCCGCTGTGTCCCGTTGTGTCCCCAGCTGTGTACCCCGCTGTGTCCCGCTGTATCGATGCTGTGTCCCACTGGGTCCCGCTGTTTCCTTCCTGTGTTCCCTGCTGTGTCCCGCTCTGTCCCGCTGTGTCCCCGCTGTGTGCCCGCTGTGTCCCGCTGTGTACTCCGTTGTGTCCAGCTGTATCACCGCTGTGTCTCGCTTTGGCCCCTCTCTGTCTCCGCTGTCCCCCGCTGTGTCCCCCGCTGTGTCCCGCTGTGTCACGCTGTGTCCCCCGCTTTGTCCCACTGAGTCCCCTCTGTGTCGCCGCTGTGTCCTGCTGTGTCCTCGCTGTGTCCCCCGCTGTCTGCCGCTTTGTCCCCGCTGTGTCCCAAGCTGTGTCCCGCTGTGTCCCGCTGTGTACCCCGCTGTGTCCCACTCTGTTTCCGCAGTGTCCCCGCTGTGTACCGCTGTGTCCCGCTGTGTCCGGCTGTACCCCCACTGTGACCCATTGTGTCCCCAGCTGTGTACTCGCTGTGTCCCGCTCTCTCCCCGCTGTATCGACGCTGTGTCCTGCTGTGTCCTCGCTGTGTCCCACGCTGTGTTCTGCTGTGGCCTCGCTTTTTTCCCCGCTGTTTCCCCCTCTGTGTCCCCCACTCTGTCCCCCCGTGTCCCCCGCTGTGTCCCTGCTGTGGCCCCCTGTGTCCCGCTGTGTACTGCTGTGTCCCCCGCTGAGTCCCGCTGTGTCCCCGCTGTGTCCCAATGTGTCCTCGATCTGTCCCCCGCTGTGTACCGCTCTGTCCATCCTGTATCCTCCGCTGTGTCCCGCTGTGTCCCGCTCTGTCCACCGCTATGTCCTGCTGTGTCCCCCGCTGTTTCCCGCTCTATCCTTGCTGTGTCCCCCACTGTGTGCCGCTGTTTCCTCGCTGTGTCCCCCTCTGTGTCCCGCTGTGTCCTTTTGTGTCACGCTGTTTTCCCGCTGTGTCCCTGCTGTGTCCCTCTGTGTACCACGCTGTGTCCAGTTTTGCCTCCGCTGTGTCTCGCTGTGTCCCACGCTCTGTCCCACACTGTGTCCCGCCTTGTCCCGCGCTGTGTCCCTCTGTGTCCCCCGCTGTGTCCCGCTGTGTCACCCCCTGAGTCCCCGCTGTGTCACCGCTGTGTCCCGCTGTTTCCTCGCTGTGTCCCCTGCTGTCACCCTCTCTGTCCACTGCTGTGTCTCATGCTTTTTCCCCGCTGTGTCCCACTGTGTCCCGTTGTGTCCGGCTGTGCCCCCACTGTGTCCCGTTGAGTCCACAGCTGTGTACCACACTGTGTAACGCTGTGTCCCTGCTGTATCGACGCTGTGTCCCGCTGTGTCCCGCTGTGTCCTCGCTGTGTTCCCCGCTGTGTCCCGCTGTGTCCCCCGCTGTGTCCCCCGCTGTGTCCTCACTGTGTCCCCTGCTGTGTCCCGCTGTGTCCTCACTGGGTCCCCCAATGTGTCCCGCTTTGTCCCCCGCTGTGTCCCGCTGTGTCCCACTGTGTCCCCGCTGTGTGCCTGCTGTGTCCCGCTGTGTCTCCCGCTTTGTCCCCGCTGTGTCCAGCTGTGTCCCGCTGTGTCCCCGCTGTGTGCCCGCTGTGTCCTGCTGTGTACCCCGCTGTGTCCAGCTTTGTCACCGCTGTGTCTCGCTGTGGCCACTCTCTGTCTCCGCTGTCCCCCGCTGTGTCCCCCGCTGTGGCCCGCTGTGGCCCGTTGTGTCCCCTGCTTTTTCCTGCTGTGTCCCGCAGTGTCCCCGCTGTGTCCCGCTGTGTAACACTGTGTCCCGTGGTGTCCCACTTTGTCCCACGCTGTGTCCCCAGCTGAGTCCTCTCTGTGTCGCCTCTGTGTCCCCCTGTGTCCTCGCTGTGTGCCCCGCTGTCTCCCGCTTTGTCTCCCGCTGTGTTCCGCTGTGTCCCGCTGTGTCCCGCTGTGTACCCCGCTGTGTCCCGCTGTGTCCTCGCTGTAACGACGCTGGGTCCCGTTGGGTCCCGCTATGTCCTCCCTGTGTTCCCCGCTGGGTCCCGTTGTGTCCCCAGCTGTGTACCTCGCTGTGTCCCGCTGTGTCCCAGCAGTATCGACGCTGGGTCCCGCTGGGTCCCGCTGTGTCCTCCCTGTGTCCCACGCTGTGTCCCGCTGTGTCCGCCACTGTGTCCCGCTGTGTCTACTGCTTTGTCCCTGCTGTGTCCCGCTGTGTCCCGCTGTGTCCTCGCTGTGTCCCACGCTGTGTTCTGCTGTGGCCTCACTTTTTTCCCCGCTGTGTCCCGCTGTGGACCCCTCTGTGTCCCCCCGCTGTATCCCGCTGTGTCCCCCACTGTGTCCCTGCTGTGTCCCCGCTGTGTCCCGCTGTGTGCCCGCTGTGTACTGCTGTGTCCCCCGCTGAGTCCCGCTGTGTCCCAATGTGTCCTCGCTCTGTCCCCCTCTGTGTACCGCTGTGTCCTTCCTGTGTCCCCCACTGTGTCCCGCTGTGTCCCGCTGTGTCCCGCTCTGTCCTTGCTGTGTCCCCCACTGTGTGCAGCTGTGTCCCCCGCTGTGTCTCGCTGTGTCCTTTTGTGTCACGCTGTTTCCCCGCTGTGTCCCAGCTGTGTCCCTCTGTGTACCCCGCTGTGTCCAGCTTTGTCCCCGCCGTGTCTCGCTGTGTCCCCCGCTGTGTCCCGCTGTGTCCCCCGCTGAGTCCCCGCTGTGTCCCCCACTGTGTCCCGCTGTGTCCCCCGCTGTGTCCCGCTGTGTCCCGCTGTGTCCTTGCTGTGACCCGCTCTGTCCCCACTGTATCGACGCTGTGTCCCTCTGTGTTCCGCTGTGTCCTCGCTGTGTTCCCCGCTGTGACCCGCTGTGTACCCCTCTGTGTCTCCCGCTGTGTCCCGCTGTGTCCCCCGCTCTGACCCTCTGTGTCCCGCTTTGTCCCCCACTGTGTCCCTGCTGTCTCCCCGGTGTGTCCCACTGTGTCCCGCTGTGTACTGCTGTGTCTCCCGCTGAGTTCCGCTGTGTCCCGCTGTGTCCCCAGTGTGTGCCCGCTGTGTCCCTCTGTGTACCCCGCTGTGTCCAGCTGTGTCCCCGCTGTGTCCCGCTGTGTCCCCTGTCCCCTGCTGTCCCCCGCTGTGTCCCCCGCGGTGTCCCGCTGTGTCTCGCTGTGTCCCTGCTTTGTCCCGCTTTGCCCCTGCTGTGTCACCGTTCTGTCCTGCTGTGTCACACTGTGTCCCGTGTTGTCCCGCTTTTTCCCCCGCTGTGACCTCGCTATGTTTCCAGCTGTGTACCGCTGTGTACCACTCTGTGTCCCCCGCTGTGTCCCGCTGTGTACCCGCTGTGTTCCTCTATGTTCCCTCAGTGTCCCAGCTGTGTCCCGCTGTGTCCTCGCTGTGTCCACCGCTGTGTCCCGTTGTGTCCCCATCAGTGTACCCCGCTATGTCCCGCGGTGTCCCCGCTGTATCGACGCTGTGTCCTGCTGGGTCCCGCTGTGTCCCACGATGTGTCCCTTTGTGTCCCCAGCTGTGTACTCCGCTGTGTCCCGCTGTGTACCCCGCTGTGTCCCTCTATGTTCCCGCAGTGTCCCCGCTGTGTCCCGCTGTGTCCTCGCTGTGTCCCCCGCTGTGTCCCTGCTGTGTCCCTGCTGTGTCCCGCTGTGTCCCGCTGTGTCCTCGGTATGTCCCACGCTGTGTTCCGCTGTGTCCCCCGCTGTGTCCCCCTGTGTCCCGCTGTGTCCCCCGCTGTGACCCGCTGTGTCCCGCTGTGTCCCCCGCTGTGTCCCCACTGTGTGATCTCTGTGTCCCGCTGTGTACCCCGCTGTGTCCAGCAGTGTCCCCGCTGTGTCCCTCTTTGTCCCCTCCCTGTCCCCTGCTGTCCCCCGCTGTGTCCCCCGCTGTGTTCCCACTGTGTACCGCTGTGTCGCCCGCTTTGTCCCGCTGGGCCCCTGCAGTGTCATCGCTGTGTTCTACTGTGTCACACTGTGTCCCGTGTTGTCCTACTTTGGCCCCCGCTGTGTCCTCGCTGTGTTTCTCGCTGTGTCCCGCTGTGTACCCTTTCTGTGTCTCCCGCTGTGTCCCGCTGTGTACCCTGCTGTGTCCAGCTGTGTCCTCGCTGTGTCCCCCCCTGTCTCCTGCTTTGTCCCACGCTGTGTCCCGCTGTGACCCGATGTGTCCTCGCTGTGTCCCCCGCTGTGTCCCGCTGTGTCCCCGCTGTGTCCACTGCTGTGTCCCGCTGTGTACCCCGCTGTGTCCAGCTATGTCCCTGCAGTGTCCCCGCTGTGTCCCGCTGTGTCCCACTGTGTCCCGTGGTGTCCCATTTTGTCCCCCGCTGTGTCCCCTGGTGTGTCCCCGCTGTGTCCCGCTGTGTCCCCCACTGGTTCCCGCTGTGTCTACTGCTGTGTCCCCGCTGTGTCCCGCTGTGTCCCGCTGTGTCCTCGCTGTGTCCCACGCTGTGTTCCGCTGGGTCCTCGCTGTGTCCCAAGATGTGTCCCGTTGTGTCCCCAGCTGTGTCCCCGCTCTGTCCAGCTGTGTTTCCGCTGTGTCGCTGCTGTGTCCCCACTGTGTCCTGCTGTATAGTGCTGTGTCCCCCGCTGAGTCCCGCTGTGTCCCCGCTGTGTCCCGCTGTGTCCCCCATGTGTCCCGCGCTGTGTCCCACTGTGTCCCGCTGTGTCCCCCACTGTTTCCCCTGCTGTGTCCGGCTGTGTCCCCCGCTGTGTCCCACTGTGTCCACTGCTGTGTCCCCGCTGTGTCCCACTTTTTCCCAGGCTGTGTCCCGCTGTGTCCTCACTGTGTCCCCCGCTGTGTCCCAATGTGTCCTCTCTGTGTCCCCTGCTGTGTCCCGCTGTGTCCCCCGCTTTGTCCCGCTGTGTCCCACTGTGTCCCCCTGTGTCCCGCTGTGTCCTGCTGTGTCCCCGGTGTGCCCGCTGTGTCCCGCTGTGTACCCCGCTGTGTCCAACTGTGTGCCGCTCTGTCCCGCTGTGGCCCTTCTCTGTCTACGCTGTCCCCCGCTGTGTCCCCCACTGTGTCTCGCTGTGTCCCGCTGTGTCCCCCGCTTTATCCTGCTGTGTCCCCGCAGTGTCCCCGCTGTGTCCCGCTGTGTCACACTGTGTCCCGTAGTGTCCCACTTTGTCCCCCGCTGTGTCCCCCGCTGTGTCCTCCGCTGAGTCCCTCTGTATCGACGCTGTGTCCCGTTGTGTCCCGCTGTGTCCTCGCTGTGTTCCCCGCTGTGTCCCGCTGTGTCCCCCGCTGTGTCCCCCGCTATGTCCTCGCTGGGTCCCCCGCTGTGTCCCGCTGTGTCCCATGCTGTGTCCCGCTGTGTCCGACTGTGTCCCGCTCTGTCCCCGCTGTGTCCCGCTGTGTCCCCTCTGTGTGCCCGCTGTGTCCCGCTGTGTACCCCGCTGTGTCCAGCTGTGTCACCGCTGTGTCCCGCTGTGGCACTTCTCTGTCTCTGCTGTGTCCCGCTGTGTCCCCCGCTATGTCCCGCTGTGTCCCTCTGTGTCCCCCGCTTTGTCCTGCTGTGTCCCCGCAGTGTCCCGCTGTGTCCCACTGTGTCACACTGTGTCCCGTGGTGTCCCCGCTGTGTCCCGCTGTGTCCCGCTGTTTCCCCCGCTGTGTCCCCCGCTATGTCCTGCTGTGTCCGCCACTGTGTCCCGCTGTGTCCCCCGCTGTGTCCCGCTGTGTCCCTCTGTGTCCCCCGCTTTGTCCTGCTGTGTCCCCGCAGTGTCACCGCTGTGTCCCGCTGTGTCCCCCGCTGAGTCCCCGCTGTGTCACCGCTGTGTCCCGCTGTTTCCTCGCTGTGTCCCCTGCTGTCTCCGTCTCTGGTCCCCCGCTGTGTCTCACGCTTTGTCCCTGCTGTGTCCCACTGTGTCCCGCTGAGTCTGGCAGTGCCCCCACTGTGTCCCGTTGTGTCCACAGCTATGTACCACGCCTTGTAACGCTGTGACCCCGCTGTATCGACTCTGTGTCCCCCTGTGTCCCGCTGTGTCCTCGATCTGTTCCCCGCTGGGTCCCGCTGTGTCCCCCGCTGTGTCCCACGCTGTGTCCTCGCTGTGTCCCCTGCTGTGTCCCGCTGTGTCCTCACTGGGTCCACCACTGTGTCCCGCTGTGTGCCCCGCTGTGTCGCGCTGTGTCCGGCTGTGTCCCGCTCTGTCCCCGCTGTGTCCCTCTGTGTCCCCGCTGTGTGCCTGTTGTGTCCTGCTGTGTCTCCCGCTTTGTCCCACTGTGTCCCATTGTGTCCCGCTGTGTCCCGCTGTGTCCTCGCTGTGTGCACGCTGTGTCCCGCTGTGTACCCCGCTGTGTCCAGCTGTGTCACCGCTGTGTCTCTCTGTGGCCACTCTCTGTCTCCACTGTCCCCCGCTGTGTGCCCCACTGTGTCCTTGCTGTGTCCCCCACTGTGTCCTGCTGTGTCCTCGCTGTGTCCCCCGCTGGGTCCCGGTGTGTCCTGCTGTGTCCTCGCTGTGTCCACCGCTGTGTCCCGTTGTGTCCCCAGCTGTGTCCCCCGCTATGTCCCGATATGTCTACTGCTGTGTCCATGCTATGTCTTGCTGTGTCGCGCTGTGTCCCCCGCTGTGTCCGCTGCTGTGTCCTGCTGTTTTCCCCACTGTGTCACCAATGTGTCCCGCTTTGTCCTCGCTGTGTCCCGCTGTGTCTCGCTGTGCCCCCACTCTGTCCCGTTGTGTCCACAGCTGGGTACCACGCTGTGTAACCCTGTGTCCCCGCTGTATCGACGCTGTGTCCTGCTGGGTGCCATTGTGTCCTCGCTGTGTTCCCCGCTGTGTCCCGCTGTGTCCCCCGCTGTGTCCTCGCTGTGTCCCCCGCTGTGTCCCGCTGTGTCCTCGCTGTATTCCCCGCTGTGTCCCGCTTTGTCCCCCGCTGTGTCCCCCGCTGTGTCTTCGCTGTGTCCCCTGCTGTGTCCCGCTGTGTCCTCACTCGGTCCCCCACTGTGTCCCGCTGTGTCCCCCGCTGTGTCCTGCTGTGTCCGCTGTGTCCCCGCTGTGTGCCTGCTGTGTCCCGCTGTGTCTCCACTTTGTCCTGCTGTGTCCCACTCTGTCCCCGCTGTGTCCCGCTGTGTCCCGCTGTGTCCCCACTGTGTGCCCGCTGTGTCCCGCTGTGTACCCCGCTGTGTCCAGCTGTGTCACCGCTGTGTCTCGCTGTGGCCACTCTCTGTCTCTGCTGTCCCGCAGTGTCCCCCGCTGTGTCCCGCTGTGTCCCCCGCTTTTTCCTGCTGTGTCCCGAAGTGTCCCCACTGTGTCCCGCTGTGTAACACTGTGTCCCGTAGTGTCCCACTTTGTCCCAC
>NW_012289707.1:0-1386 GCF_000151885.1 Dipodomys ordii | reverse complement strand
CGTCAACGACCGCCTCCGAGCATGACGGCAGGATTAGATCATGAGGTTTTCCTTTGCCTCTGCGTCCATCAATACATGGTATGTTCGTATGCGCGCGCGCCATCGCATCATCAAAAAAGATTGTAGCAATTCAACCCCTCGGACCTCCCTGTCAGAGTTGACCGGGGCAGCGCCCGTGACATCAGTGTAGATGCATTTATGTCAGTCACGCGGGTGAGCGACTTCAGGCTCGACAATAGTCACGGACTCGGAAAGTGGTGGCGTGAGGTCAAGTGATAGACAGCTCACCCAGAGCTAATGATGAGAGGCACACCTCCCAAGCCCAGAGTTCAAGGCCCATGACTGACCCCCCCCCCAAAAAAAGAAGAAGAAGAAGAAAGTATTTTGGAGCCAGAACACTGAGACCTGGGGGGTCCAGGTTCAAAGCCAGCCCAGACAATAAAAAGTCTGAGAGACTTCATGTCCAGTTACCTGGCAAAATGTCACACTGAAAGCACGACTTAAATTGTAGAGAACCAGCTGGGGGGCTGGGAAGATGGCTCAGTGGTAGAGCACTTGCCTTGCATGCATGAGGCCCTGGGTTCGATTCCTCAGCACCACATAAGAAAAAAGCCAGAAGTGGCGCTGTGGCTCAAGTGGTAGAGCACTGGCCTTGAGCTGAAGAGCTGAGGGACAGTGCCCAGGCCCATGACTGGACCCCCCCCCCCCGCAAAAAAAAAGGAAAGAAAAGAAAAAAAGAGAACCAGCTAAATAAGCACAGAGTCCTGTGTTTCTGTCTGTCTCTGTCTCTGTCTCCGTCTCTTTCTCTCTCTCTCTCTTTCTCTTTTTCTCTCTCTCAGCTAGCACTCTACCACTTTGAGCCTTAGTCCCACTTCTGGTTTTTGAGTGGTTAATTGGAGATAAGAGTCTCACAGAGACCTTCCTTCCTTCCTTCCTTCCTTCCTTCCTTCCTTCCTTCCTTCCTTCCTTCCTTCCTTCCTTCCTTCCTTCCTTCCTTCCTTCCTTCCTTCCTTCCTTCCTTCCTTCCTTCCTTCCTTCCTTCCTTCCTTCCTTCCTTCCTTCCTTCCTTCCTTCCTTCCTTCCTTCCTTCCTTCTTCCTTCTTGTTACACCCTCCTTTTTCCCCCCCTAACATCCTCCCTCCCCCTGCAGAGTTCTTTTCAACATAGTGTCTCATTGTTACAATGGGTAATCCTTATTTCAGCATTTTGTTATTTCTCACAGGGACTTTTCTGCTCAGGCTGGCTTAGAACTGCAATCCTCAGATCTCAGCCTCCTGAATAGCTAGGATTACAGGTGTGAGCCACTGGGGCCTGGCTCCACAATCTTTTAAGTATTTAAATATTTTATTAATTTACTTATTTATTTATTTTGCAATACTAGGATGA
>NW_012289706.1:0-15492 GCF_000151885.1 Dipodomys ordii | reverse complement strand
AGAAGGACAAGCAGAAGAAGCAGAAGAAGCAGGATCGGGAGAAGCAGAAGAAGAAGAAACAGAAGAAAGAGAAGGAGCAGAAGGAGAAGCAGAAGGAGAAACAGAAGGAGAAGAAGAAAGAGAAGCATAAGAAGCAGTAGCAGGAGAAGCAGAAGCAGAACAAACAGAAGAAGCCCAAGAAGCAGAAGGAGAACCTGAAGCAGAAGGACAAGCAGAAGCAGCAGAAGCTGGAAAAGCAGAAGCAGAAGAAACAGAACAAGGAGAAGAAGCAGAAGCAGAACGATAAGCAGAAGAAGAAGAAGGAGAAAGAGAAGGATTAGGAGTAGGAGGAGCAGAAGGAGAATCAGAAGCAGAAAGAGAAGCAGAAGGAGAAACAGAAGAAGCAGAAGTAGGAGAAGCAGAAGCAGAATGAGAAGCACAAGAAGGAGAAATTGAAGGAGAAGGATAATGAGACGGAGAAGCAGAAGGAGAAGTAGGAGAAGCAGAAGAAGGAGAAGCAGGAAAAGCAGAAGCAGAAGAAACAGAAGAAGGAGAAGAGCAGAAGCAGAAGCAGACGGAGAAGCAGAAGCAAAAGGAGAAGCAGAAGAAGCAGAAGCTGAAGCAGAAGAAGAAGAAACAGAAAAAGCAGAAGAAGCAGAAGAAGAAGCAGCAGGAAAAGCAGAAGAAGAAGAAGAAGGAGAAGGAGAAAGAGAAGGATTAGGAGTAGGAGAAACAGAAGGATAAGCAGAAGCAGAAAGAGAAGGAGAATGAGAAGGAGAAGCAGGAGAAGCAGAAGAAGCAGAAGCAGGAGAAGCAGAAGAAGAATGAAAAGCAGAAGAAGGAGAAATTGAAACAGAAGAAGATGCAGAAGGAGAAGCAGAAGAAGGAGAAGCAGAAGGAGAAGCATAAAGAGAAACAGAAGGAAAAGCAGGAGAAGCAGAAGCAGGAGAAGCAGAATCAGAAGAAATAGAAGAAGGAGAAGAAGCAGAAGCAGAAGCAGAAAGAGAAGCAGAAACAGAAGGAGAAGCAGAAATAGAAGCAGAAGAAGCCGAACAAGCAAAAGCAGAACCTAAAGCAGAAGGAGAAGCAGGAGAAGCAGAAGAAGCAGAATCTGGAGAAGAACAAGGAGAACCATAAGGAGAAGCAGAAGCAGAAAGAGAAACAAAAGCAGAAGGAGAAGCAGAAGGAGAAGCAGAAGAAACAGAAGAAGCAGAATCAGTAGCAGAAGAAGCTGAAGATGCAGAACCAGAAAGAGAAGCAGAAGGAATAGCAGAAGAACGAGAAGGAGAAACAGAAGGAGAAGCAGAAGGAGACGCAGGAAAAGCAGAAGAAACAGAAGCAGACGGAGAAGCAGAAGAAGGAGAAGGAGAAGCCGGAGCAGAAGAAGAAGCAGAAGGAAAAGCACAAGCAGAAGGAGATGCAGAAGGAGAAACAGGAAATGCAGAAGACGCAGAAGTAGAAGGAGAAAAAGGAGAAGAATCAGAATCAGAAGAAGCAGAAGCAGAAATAGAAAGAGAAGCCGACGAAGAGAAGCAGAACGAGAAGCAGGAGAAGCAGTAGAAGCACAAGCGGGAGAAGCAGAAGAAGAAGAAACAGAAGAAGGAGAAGGAGCAGAAGCAGAAGGAGAAGCAGAAAGAGAAGCAGGAAAAGCAGAAGAAGCAGAAGCAGGAGAAGCAGAAGGAGAAGAAACAGGAGAAGGACAAGAAGCAGAAAGAGAAGCAGTAGAAGCAGAAGAAGCAGGAAAAGCAGAAGCAGAAGAAAGAGAAGAAGAAGAAGAAGCAGGAGAACCAGAAGCATAAGAATCCGAAGAAGCAGAAGCAGAACCTGAAGCAGAAGGAGAAGCAGGAGAAGCAGAAGAAGCTGAATCTGGAGAAGCAGAATGAGAAGCTGAAGGAGTAGCAGAAGCAGAAAGAGAATCAAAAGGAGAAGGAGAAGCGGAAGAAACAGAAGAAGCAGAAGCAGTATCAGTTGCAGCAGAAGCAGAAGGAGAAGCAAAAGTAAAAGCAGAAGAACGAGAAGGAGAAACAGAAGGAGAAGCAGAAGGAGAAGCAGAAGAAGCAGAAGGAGAAGCAGAAGGAGAAACAGAAGGAGAAACAGAAGCAGAAGAAGCAGCAGAAGGAGAAGCAGAAGCAGAAGAAGATGCAGAAGGAGAAGCAGAAGCAGAAGAAGATGCAGAAGGAGAAGCAGGAGAAGCAGAAGAAGCAGAAGCAGAAGTAGAAGGAGAAGTAGAAGAAGGAGAAGGAAGAGCCGCAGAAGCAATAGGAGAAGCAGAAGAAGAAGCAGAAGCAGAATGAGAAGCAGAAAGAGAAGCAGTAGAAGAAGAAGAAGCAGGAAAAGCAGAAGCTGCAGAAAGAGAAGAAGAAGAAGAAGAATAAGAAGTAGAAGAAGAAGAAGAAGAAGAAGAAGAAGAAGAAGAAGAAGAAGAAGAAGAAGAAGAAGAAGAAGAAGAAGAAGGAGAAGGAGAAGGAGAAGAAGGAGAAGGAGAAGGAGAAGCAGTAGAAGCAGAAGAAGCAGGAGAAGCAGAAGCAGGAGAAGCAGAAGCAGGAGAAACAGAAGCAGAAGAAAATGAATAAGCATAAGAAGCAGAATCAGAGGGAGAAGCAGAAGAAGGAGAAGCAGAAGCAGAAGAAGCAGCAGAAGCAGAAGCAGAAGCAGAAGAAGATGCAGAAGGAGAAGCAGGAGAAGCAGAAGAAGGAGAAGGCGAAAGAGAAGGATTAGGAGTAGGAGAAGCAAAAGAATAAGCAGAAGCAGAAAGAGACGCAGAAGGAGAAGCAGCACGAGAAGTAGGAGAAGCAGGAGAAGCAAAAGCAGGAGAAGCAGAAGAAACAGAAGACGCAGAAGCAGAATGAGAAGCAGAAGGAGAAATTGAAGCAGAAGCAGACGGAGAAGCAGAAGAAGAAGAAGGAGAAGGAGAAGCAGAAAGAGAAGCAGAAGGAGAAGCAGAAAGAGAAGCAGAAAGAGAAGCACAAAGAGAAGCAGGAGAAGCAGAAGCAGGAGAAGCAGAAGCAGAAGAAACATAAGAAGGAGAAGAAGCAGAAGCAGTAGGAGAATCAGAAACAGAAGGAAAAGCAGAAATAGAAGCAGGAGCAGCAGAAGAAGCAGCAGCAGGAGAAGCAGAAGCAGAAGAAGCCGAAGAAACAGCAGCAGAACTTGAAGCATAAGGAGATACAGGAGAAGCAGAAGAAGCAGAATCTGGAGAAGCAGAAGGCGAAGCAGAAGCAGAAAGAGAAGCAAAAGCAGAAGGAGAAGCATAAGGAGAAGCAGAAGAAACAGAAGAAGCAGAGGCAGTAGCAGAAGATGTAGAAGCAGAAGGAGAAGCAGAAGGACAAGCAGAAGAACGAGAAGGAGATGGAGAAGCGGAAGGAGAAGCAGAGAGACAAGCAGAAGAAGGAGCAGGAGAAGGAAAAGCAGCAGGAGAAGCAGAAAGAGAAGCCGAAGGAGAAGCAGGAGATGCAGAAACAGGAGAAGCAGAAGAAACAGGAGAAGGACAAGAAGCAGAAGGAGAAGCAGAAACAGAAGGAGAAGCAGAAAGAGAAGGAGGGAAAGCAGAAGAAGCAGAAGCAGGAGAAGCAGAAGCATAAGAATGCGAAGAAGCAGAAGCAGAACCTGAAGCAGAAGGAGAAACAGGAGAAGAAGAAGAAGCAGAATCTGGAGAAGCAGAATGAGAAGCAGAAGGAGAAGCAGAAGCAGAAAGAGAATCAAAAGCAGAAGGAGAAGCAGAAGAAACAGAAGAAGTAGAAGCAGTAGCAGGTGTAGCAGAAGCAGAAGGAAAAGCAGAAAAACAGGAAGGAGAAGGAGAAACAGAACGAGAAGTAGAAGGAGAAGCAGAAAGAGAAGCAGGTAAAGCAGAAGAAAAAGCAGAAGAAGAAGAAGCAGAAGGAGAAGCAGAAGGAGAAGCTGAAGAAGGAGAAGGAGAAACAGAAGCAGAAGAAGATGCAGAAGGAGAAGCAGGAGAAGCATAAGAAGCCGAAGCAGAAGGAGAAGCAGGAGAAGCAGAAGAAGCAGAATCTGGAGAAGCAGAAGGAGAAGCAGAAGCAGAAAGAGAAGCAGAAGCAGAAGGAGAAGCAGAAGAAACAGAAGAAGCAGAGGCAGTAGCAGAAGAAGCAGAAGATTCAGAAGCAGAAGGAGAAGCAGAAGGAAAAGCAGAAGAACTAGAAGGAGAAGGAGAAGGAGAAACAGGAGTAGAAGCAGAAAGAGAAGCAGAAGAAGGAGCAGTAGAAGGAAAAGCAGCAGGAGAAACAGAAAGAGCAGCAGAAGGAGAAGCAGGAAATGCAGAAACAGGAGAAGAACAAGCAGAAGAAACAGGAAAAGGACAAGAAGCAGAAGCAGAAGTAGAAGCAGAAAGAGAAGGAGGGGAAGCAGAAGAAGCAGAAGCAGGAGAAGCAGAAGCATAAGAATGCGAAGAAGCAGAAGCAGAACCTGAAGCAGAAGGAGAAGCAGGAGAAGCAGAAGAAGCAGAATCTGGAGAAGCAGAATGAGAAGCAGAAGGAGAAGCAGAAGCAGAAAGAGAATCAAAAGCAGAAGGAGAAGCAGAAGAACCAGAAGAAGTAGAAGCAGTAGCAGTTGTAGCAATAGCAGAAGGAAAAGCAGAAGAACAAGAAGGAGAAGGAGAAACAGAAGGAGAAGCAGAAGGAGAAGCAGAAAGAGAAGCAGGTAAAGTAGAAGAAGAAGAATCAGAAGGTGAATCAGAAGAAGGAGAAGGAGAAGCAGAAGAAGATTCAGAAGGAGAAGCAGAAGAAGCAGAAGCAGAAGGAGAAGCAGGAAAAGCAGAAGAAGCAGAAGCAAAAGGAGAAGCAAAAGAAGGAGAAGGAGAAGGAGAAACAGAAGAAGAAGCATAAGGACAAGCACAAGCAGAAGGAGATGCAGAAGGAGAAGCAGGAGAAGCAGAAGAAGCAGAAGCTGAAGGAGAAGCAGAAGTAGGAGAAGGAGAAGGAGGAGAAGCAGAAGCAGAAGGAGAAGCAGAAGCAGAATGAGAAGCAGAAAGAGAAGCAGGAGGAGGACAAGAAGCAGAAGCAGGAGAAGCCGAAAGAGAAGAAGCAGAAACAGAAGTAAAGGAGAAGCAGAAGCAGAAGGAGAAGCAGAAGAAGAAGTAGAACCAGAAATTCAGGCAGCAGAAACAGAAGAAGCAGAAGCAGAAGGAGAAGCAAAAAGAGAAGCAGAAGGAGAAGTAGAAAAAGCAGCAGAAGAAGCAGAAAAACAAGCAGGAGAAGCAGAAGCAGAAAGAGAAGTAGAAGCAGAAGAAGCAGAAGAAGCAGAAGATGAAGCAGTAGAAGTATAAGAAGCAGAAGCAGGAGAAGCAGAACCAGAAGAAAAAGAAGAAGCATAAGAAGCAGAAGCAGAAGGAGAAACAGAAGAATGAGAAGGAGTAGCAGAAGGTGAAGCAGAAGGAGATGAAGAAGCAGAAAGAGAAGCAGAAATAGAAGGAGAAGAAGAAGGAGAAGTTGGAGAATCAGAAGAAGCAGAAGCAGAAGAAGGAGAAGGACAAGCAGAGGGAGAAGGACAAGCAGGAGAAGCAGAAGAAGCAGAAGCGGGAGAAGCAGAAGAAGAAGAAGAAACAGAAGAAGGAGAAGGAGCAGAAGGAGAAGCAGAAGCAGAAGGAGAAGCAGAAAGAGAAGCAGAAGAAGCAGTAGCAGGAGAAGCAGAAGCAGAAGAAACAGAAGAAGCCGAAGAATCAGAAGGAGAACCTGAAGCAGAAAGAGAAGCAGAAGCAGCAGTAGCTGGAAAAGCAGAAGCAGAAGAAACCGAACAAGCAGAAGAAGCAGAAGCAGAAGGAGAAGCAGAAGAAGAGGGAGAAAGAGAAGGATTAGGAGTAGGAGGAGCAGAAGCAGAATATGAAGCAGAAAGAGAAGCAGAAGGAGAAACAGAAGCAGAAGCAGGAGAAGCAGAAGCATAAGCAGAAAGAGAAGCACAAGAAGGAGGAATTGAAGGAGAAGGAGAAAGAGACGGAGAAGCAGAAGGAGAAGCAGGAGAAGCAGAAGAAGGAGAAGGAGAAGGCGAAAGAGAAGGATTAGGAGTAGGAGAAGCAAAAGGATAAGCAGAAGCAGAAAGAGACACAGAAGGAGAAGCAGCACGAGAAGTAGGAGAAGCAGGAGAAGGAGAAGCAGGAGAAGCAGAAGAAACAGAAGACGCAGAAGCTTAATGAGAAGCAGAAGGAGAAAATGAAACAGAAGCAGAAGCAGAAGGAGAAGCAGAAGCAGAAGGAGAAGCAGAAGAAGGAGAAGGAGAAGCAGAAAGAGAAGCACAACGAGAAGCAGGAGAAGCAGAAGCAAGAGAAGCAGAAGCAGAAGAAACATAGGAAGGAGAAGAAGCAGAAGCAGAAGGAGAAGCAGAAACAGAAGGAAAAGCAGAAAGAGAAGCAGGAGAAGCAGAAGAAGCAGCAGCAGGAGAAGCAGAAGCAGAAGAAGCCGAAGAAGCAGAAGCAGAACCTGAAGCAGAAGGAGAAGCAGGAGAAGCAGAAGAAGCAGAATCTGGAGAAGCAGAAGGAGAAGCAGAAGCAGAAAGAGAAGCAAAAGCAGAAGGAGAAGCAGAAGGGGAAGCAGAAGAAACAGAAGAAGCAGAGGCAGTAGCAGAAGAAGCAGAAGATGCAGAAGCAGAAGGAGAAGCAGAAGGAAAAGCAGAAGAACGAGAAAGAGAAAGAGTAGGAGAAACAGAAGGAGAAGCAGAAAGAGAAGCAGAAGAAGGAGCAGGAGAAGGAAAAGCAGCAGGAGAAGCAGAAAGAGTAGCAGAAGGAGAAGCAGGAGATGCAGAAACTTGAGAAGCAGAAGCAGAAGAAACACAAGAAGGACAAGAAGCAGAAGCAGAAGGAGAAGCAGAAACAGGAGGAGAAGCAGGAAGAGAAGGAGGGAAAGCAGAAGAAGCAGAAGCAGGAGAAGCAGAAGCATAAGAATGTGAAGAAGCAGAAGGAGAACCTGAAGCAGAAGGAGAAGCAGGAGAAGCAGAATAAGCAGAATCTGAAGAGCAGAATAAGAAGCAGAACGAGAAGCAGAAGCAGAAAGAGAATCAAAAGGAGAAGGAGAAGCGGAAGAAACAGAAGAAGCAGAAGCAGTAGCAGTTCCAGCAGAAGCAGAAGGAGAGGCAAAAGTAAAAGCAGAAGAACGAGAAGGAGAAGGAGAAACAGAAGGAGAAGCAGAAGGAGAAGCAGAAGAAGCACAAGGAGAAGCAGAAGGAGAAACAGAAGAAGAGAAGCAGCAGAAGGAGAAGCAGAAGGAGAAGAAGATGCAGAAGGAGCAGCAGGAGAAGAATCAGAAGGAGAAGGAGAAGTAGGAGAAGGAGAAGGAAGAGCCACAGAAGCAATAGGAGAAGCAGAAGGAGAAGCAGAAGCAGAAGGAGAAGCAGAAAGAGAAGCAAAAGCAGAATGAGAAGCAGAAGGAGAAGCAGAAGAAACAGAAGAAGCAGAATCAGTAGCAGAAGAAGCTGAAGATGCAGAACCAGAAAGAGAAGCAGAAGGAATAGCAGAAGAACGAGAAGGAGAAATAGAAGGAAAAGCAGAAGGAGAAGCAGGAAAAGCAGAAGAAACAGAAGCAGACGGAGAAGCAGAAGAAGGAGAAGGAGAAGCCGGAGCAGAAGAAGAAGCAGAAGGAAAAGCACAAGCAGAAGGAGATGCAGAAGGAGAAGCAGGAAATGCAGAAGACGCAGAAGCAGAAGGAGAAGAAGAAGGAGAAGAATCAGAATCAGAAGAAGCAGAAGCAGAAATAGAAAGAGAAGCCGACGAAGAGAAGCAGAACGAGAAGCAGGAGAAGCAGAAGAAGCACAAGCGGGAGAAGCAGAAGAAGAAGAAACAGAAGAAGAAGGAGCAGAAGCAGAAGGAGAAGCAGAAGGAGAAGCAGAAAGAGAAGCAGGAAAAGCAGAAGAAGCAGAAGCAGGAGAAGCAGAAGGAGAAGAAACAGGAGAAGGAAAAGAAGCAGAAAGAGAAGCAGTAGAAGCAGAAGAAGCAGGAAAAGCAGAAGCAGAAGAAAGAGAAGAAGAAGAAGACGAAGAAGAAGAAGAAGAAGCAGCAGCATAAGGAGAAGCATAAGGAGAAGCATAAGGAGAAGTATAAGGAGAAGCAGTAGAAGCAGAAGAAGCAGAAGCAGGAGAAGCTGAAGCAGAAGAAAAAGAATAAGCAAAAGAAGCAGAAGCAGAAGCAGTGAGAGAAGCAGAAGAAGGAGAAAGAGAAGGAGGAGCAGAAGGAGAAGCAGAATCAGAAAGAGAAGCAGAAACAGAAGGAGAACAAGAAGGAGAAGCAGGAGAACCAGAAGAAGCAGAAAGAGAAGGAGAAGAAGGAGAAGCAGAAGTAGAGTCAGAAGAAACAGAAGAAGAAGAAGCAGAAGAAACAGAAGCAAAAGAAACAGAAGAAGGAGAAGAGCAGAAGCAGAAGCAGAAGGAGAAGCAGAAGCAGAAGGAGAAGCAGAAAGAGAAGCAGGAGAAGCAGAAGAAGCAGGAGAAGCATAAGCAGAAGAAACATGAGAAGCCGAAGAAGCAGAAGCAGAATCTGAAGCAGAAGGAGAAACAGAAGAAGCACAATCTGAAGCAGAAGCAGAAGAAACAGAAATAGTAGAATAAGCAGAAGCAGAAGCACCAGGACAAGAAGAGGAACGAGAAGGAGAAGGCGAAAGAGAAGGATTAGGAGTAGGAGAAGCAAAAGGATAAGCAGAAGCAGAAAGAGACGCAGAAGGAGAAGCAGCACGAGAAGTAGGAGAAGCAGGAGAAGCAGAAGCAAGAGAAGCAGAAGAAACAGAAGACGCAGAAGCAGAATGAGAAGCAGAAGGAGAAATTGAAGCAGAAGGAGAAGCAGAAGAAAGAGAAGGAGAAGGAGAAGCAGAAAGAGAAGCAGAAAGAGAAGCACAACGAGAAGCACAACGAGAAGCAGGAGAAGCAGAAGCAGGAGAAGCAGAAGCAGAAGAAACATGAGAAGGAGAAGAAGCAGAAGCAGATGGAGAAGCAGAAACAGAAGGAAAAGCAGAAATAGAAGCAGGAGCAGCAGAAGAAGCAGCAGCAGGAGAAGCAGAAGCAGAAAAAGCCGAAGAAGCAGAAGCAGAACCTGAAGCATAAGGAGATACAGGAGAAGCAGAAGAAGCAGAATCTGGAGAAGCATAAGGAGAAGCAGAAGAAACAGAAGCAGAGGCAGTAGCAGAAGAAGCAGAAGATGCAGAAGCAGAAGGAGAAGCAGAAGCAGTAGTAGAAGCAGAAGAAGGAGAAGCAGAAGGAGAAGCATAAAGAGAAACAGAAGGAGAAGCAGGAGAAGCAGAAGCAGGGGAAGCAGAATCAGAAGAAATAGAAGAAGGAGAAGAAGCAGAAGCAGAAAGAGAAGCAGAAACAGAAGGAGAAGCAGAAAAAGAAGCAGAAGAAGCCGAAGAAGCAAAAGCAGAACCTAAAGCAGAAGGAGAAGCAGGAGAAGCAGAAGAAGCAGAATCTGGAGAAGAAGAAGGAGAACCAGAAGGAGAAGCAGAAGCAGAAAGAGAAGCAAAAGCAGAAGGAGAAGCAGAAGAAACAGAAGAAGCAGAATCAGTAGCAGGAGAAGCTGAAGATGCAGAAGCAGAAAGAGAAGCAGAAGGAATAGCAGAAGAACGAGAAGGAGAAATAGAAAGAGAAGCAGAAGGGAAACAGGAAATGCAGAAGAAACAGAAGCAGACGGAGAAGCAGAAAAAGGAGAAGGAGAAGCCGGAGCAGAAGAAGAACAGAAGGAAAAGCACAAGCAGAAAGAGATGCAGAAGGAGAAGCAGGAAATGCAGAAGACGCAGAAGCAGAAGGAGAAGTAGAAGGAGAAGAATCAGAATCAGAAGAAGCAGAAGCAGAAATAGAAAGAGAAGCCGACGAAGAGAAGCTGAACGAGAAGCAGGAGAAGCAGAAGAAGCACAAGCGGGAGAAGCAGAAGAAGAAGAAACAGAAGAAGGAGAAGGAGCAGAAGCAGAAGGAGAAGCAGAAGGAGAAGCAGAAAGAGAAGCAGGAAAATCAGAAGAAGCAGAAGCAGGAGAAGTAGAAGGAGAAGAAACAGGAGAAGGACAAGAAGCAGAAAGAGAAGCAGTAGAAGCAGAAGAGGCAGGAAAAGAAGAAGCAGAAGAAAGAGAAGTTGAAGAAGAAGAAGAAGAAGAAGAAGAAGAAGAAGAAGAAGAAGAAGAAGAAGAAGAAGAAGAAGAAGAAGAAGAAGAAGCATAAGGAGAAGCATAAGGAGAAGTATAAGGAGAAGCAGTAGAAGCAGAAGAAGCAGAAGCAGGAGAAGCTGAAGCAGAAGAAAAAGAATAAGCAAAAGAAGCAGAAGCAGAAGCAGTGAGAGAAGCAGAAGAAGGAGAAGGAGAAGGAGCAGCAGAAGGAGAAGCAGAAGCAGAAAGAGAAGCAGAAACAGAAGGAGAACAAGAAGGAGAAGCAGGAGAATCAGAAGAAGCAGAAAGAGAAGGAGAAGAAGGAGAAGCAGAAGTAGAATCAGAAGAAACAGAAGAAGAAGCAGAAGAAACAGAAGCAAAAGAAACAGAAGAAGGAGAAGAGCAGAAGCAGAAGCAGAAGGAGAAGCAGAAGCGAAGGAGAAGCAGAAAGAGAAGCAGGAGAAGCAGAAGAAGCAGGAGAAGGAGAAGCAGAATAAACAGGAGAAGCCGAAGAAGGAGAAACAGAATCTGAAGCAGAAGGAGAAACAGAAGAAGCACAATCTGAAGCAGAAGCAGAAGAAACAGAAAAATAAGCAGAAGCAGAAGCAGAAGCACCAGGACAAGCAGAAGAACAAGAAGGAGAAGGCGAAAGAGAAGGATTAGGAGTAGGAGAAGCAAAAGGATAAGCAGAAGCAGAAAGAGACGCAGAAGGAGAAGCAGCACGAGAAGTAGGAGAAGCAGGAGAAGCAGAAGCAAGAGAAGCAGAAGAAACAGAAGACGCAGAAGCAGAATGAGAAGCAGAAGGAGAAATTGAAGCAGAAGGAGAAGGAGAAGCAGAAGGAGAAGCAGAAGGAGAAGGAGAAGGAGAAGCAGAAAGAGAAGCAGAAAGAGAAGCAGAAAGAGAAGCACAACGAGAAGCAGGAGAAGCAGAAGCAGGAGAAGCAGAAGCAGAAGAAACATAAGAAGGAGAAGAAGCAGAAGCAGAAGGAGAAGCAGAAACAGAAGGAAAAGTAGAAATAGAAGCAGGAGCAGCAGAAGAAGCAGCAGCAGGAGAAGCAGAAGCAGAAGAAGCCGAAGAAACAGCATCAGAACCTGAAGCATAAGGAGATACAGGAGAAGCAGAAGAAGCAGAATCTGGAGAAGCAGAAGGAGAAGCAGAAGCAGAAAGAGAAGCAAAAGCAGAAAGAGAAGCATAAGGAGAAGCAGAAGAAACAGAAGAAGCAGAGGCAGTAACAGAAGATGTAGAAGCAGAAGGAGAAGCAGAAGGAAAAGCAGAAGAAGGAGAAGGAGAAGGAGAAACAGAAGGAGAAGCAGAAAGAGAAGCAGAAGAAGGAGCAGGAGAAGGAAAAGCAGCAGGAGAAGCAGAAAGAGCAGCATAAGGAGAAGCAGGAGATGCAGAAACAGGAGAAGCAGAAGCAGAAGAAACAGGAGAAGGACAAGAAGCAGAAGCAGAAGGAGATGCAGAAACAGAAGGAGAAGCAGAAGGAGAAGGAGGGAAAGCAGAAGAAGCAGAAGCAGGAGAAGCAGAAGCATAAGAATGCGAAGAAGCAGAAGGAGAACCTGAAGCAGAAGGAGAAGCAGGAGAAGCAGAAGAAGCAGAATCTGGAGAAGCAGAAGGAGAAGCAGAAGGAGAAGCAGAAGCAGAAAGAGAATCAAAAGCAGAAGGAGAAGCAGAAGAAACAGAAGAAGTAGAAGGAGTAGCAGGTGTAGCAGAAGCAGAAGGAAAAGCAGAAAAACAGGAAGGAGAAGGAGAAACAAAAGGAGAAGTAGAAGGAGAAGCAGAAAGAGAAGCAGGTAAAGCAGAAGAAGAAGAAGCAGAAGGAGAATCAGAAGTAGAAGCAGAAGAAGGAGAAAGAGAAACAGAAGCAGAAGAAGATGCAGAAGGAGAAGCAGGAGAAGCAGAAGAAGCAGAAGCAAAAGGAGAAGCAGGAGAAGCAGAAGAAGCAGAATTTGGAGAAGCAGAAGGAGAAGCAGAAGCAGAAAGAGAAGCAAAAGCAGAAGGAGAAGCAGAAGAAACAGAAGAACCAGAGGCAGTAGCAGAAGCAGAAGATTCAGAAGCAGAAGGAGAAGCAGAAGGAAAAGCAGAAGAACTAGAAGCAGAAGGAGAAGGAGAAGGAGAAACAGGAGTAGAAGCAGAAAGAGAAGCAGAAGAAAGAGCAGTAGAAGGAAAAGCAGCAGGAGAAACAGAAAGAGCAGCAGAAGGAGAAGCAGGAAATGCAGAAACAGGAGAAGAACAAGCAGAAGAAACAGGAGAAGGACAAGAAGCAGAAGCAGAAGGAGAAGCAGAAAGAGAAGGAGGGGAAGCAGAAGAAGCAGAAGCAGGAGAAGCAGAAGCATAAGAATCCGAAGAAGCAGAAGCAGAACCTGGAGCAGAAGGAGAAGCAGGAGAAGCAGAAGAATCAGAATCTGGAGAAGCAGAAGGAGAAGCAGAAGGAGAAGCAGAAGCAGAAAGAGAATCAAAAGCAGAAGGAGAAGCAGAAGAACCAGAAGAAGTAGAAACAGTAGCAGTTGTAGCAGAAGCAGAAGGAAAAGCAGAAGAACAAGAAGGAGAAGGAGAAACAGAAGGAGAAGCAGAAGGAGAAGCAGAAAGAGAAGCAGGTAAAGCAGAAGAAGAAGCAGAAGGAGAAGCAGAAGAAGGAGAAGGAGAAGCAGAAGCAGAAGAAGATGCAGAAGGAGAAGCAGAAGAAGCAGAAGCAGAAGGAGAAGCAGGAAAAGCAGAAGAAGCAGAAGCAAAAGGAGAAGCAAAAGAAGGAGAAGGAGAAGCAGAGGCAGAAGAAGAAGCATAAGGAGAAGCACAAGCAGAAGGAGATGCAGAAGGAGAAGCAGGAGAAGCAGAAGATGCAGAAGCTGAAGGAGAAGCAGAAGTAGGAGAAGGAGAAGGAGGAGAAGCAGAAGCAGAAGGAGAAGCAGAAGCAGAATGAGAAGCAGAAAGAGAAGCAGGAGGAGGAAAAGAAGCAGAAACAGGAGAAGCCGAAAGAGAAGAAGCAGAAACAGAAGCAGAAGGAGAAGCAGAAGCAGAAGGAGAAGCAGCAGAAGAAGTAGAACCAGAAATTCAGGCACGAGAAACAGAAGAAGCAGAAGCAGAAGGAGAAGCAAAAAGAGAAGCAGAAGGGGAAGTAGAAAAAACAGCAGAAGAAGCAGAAAAACAAGCAGGAGAAGCAGAAGCAGGAAGAGAAGTAGAAGCTGAAGAAGCAGAAGAAGAAGAAGAAGCAGTAGAAGCATAAGAAGCAGAAGCAGGAGAAGCAGAACCAGAAGAAAAAGAAGAAGCATAAGAAGCAGAAGCAGAGGGAGAAACAGAAGAAGGAGAAGGAGCAGCAGAAGGTGAAGCAGAAGGAGATGCAGAAGGAGAAAGAGAAGCAGAAACAGAAGGAGAAGAAGAAGGAGAAGTTGGAGAATCAGAAGAAGCAGAAGCAGAAAGAGAAGCAGAAGAAGGAGAAGGAGAAGCAGAAGGAGGACAAGCAGTAGAAGCAGAAGAAGCAGAAGCGGGAGAAGCAGAAGAAGAAGAAGAAACAGAAGAAGGAGAAGGAGCAGAAGGAGAAGCAGAAGCAGAAGGAGAAGCAGAAAGAGAAGAAGAAGAAGCAGTAGCAGGAGAAACAGAAGCAGAAGAAACAGAAGAAGCCGAAGAATCAGAAGGAGAACCTGAAGCAGAAGGAGAAGCAGAAGCAGCAGAAGCTGGAAAAGCAGAAGCAGAAGAAACCAAACAAGCAGACGAAGCAGAAGCAGAACGAGAAGCAGAAGAAGAGGGAGAAAGAGAAGGATTAGGAGTAGGAGGAGCAGAAGCAGAATAAGAAGCAGAAAGAGAAGCAGAAGGAGAAGCAGAAGGAGAAACAGAATCAGAAGCAGGAGAAGCAGAAGCAGAAGCAGAAAGAGAAGCACAATAAGGAGGAATTGAAGGAGAAGGAGAATGAGACGGAGAAGCAGAGGAGAAGAAGGAGAAGCAGAAGAAGAAGAAGCAGGAGAAGCAGAAACAGAAGAAACAGAAAAGGCAGAAGAAGCAGAAGAAGAAGCAGCAGGAGAAGCAGAAGAAGAAGAAGGAGAAGGAGAAAGAGAAGGATTAGGAGTAGGAGAAACAGAAGGATAAGCAGAAGCAGAAAGAGAAGCAGAAGGAGAAGCATGAGAAGCAGAAGAAGCAGAAGCAGGAGAAGCAGAAGCAGAATGAAAAGCAGAAGAAGGAGAAATTGAAACAGAAGAAGATGCAGAAGGAGAAGCAGAAGCAGAAGTAGAAGCAGAAGAAGGAGAAGCAGAAGGAGAAGCATAAGGAGAAACACAAGGAGAAGCAGGAGAAGCAGAAGCAGGAGAAGCAGAATCAAAAGAAATAGAAGAAGGATAAGAAGCAGAAGCAGAAAGAGAAGCAGAAACATATGGAGAAGCAGAAAGAGAAGCAGAAGAAGCAAAAGCAGAACCTGAAGCAGAAGGAGAAGCAGAAGAAGCAGAATCTGGAGAAGAAGGAGAACCAGAAGGAGAAGCAGAAGCAGAAAGAGAAGCAAAAGCAGAAGGAGAAGCAGAAAGAGAAACAGAAGAAACAGAAGAAGCAGAAGCAGTAGCAGAAGAAGCTGAAGATGCAGAAGCAGATAGAGAAGCAGAAGGAATAGCAGAATAACGACAAGGAGAAATAGAAGGAGAAGAAGCAGAAGAAACAGGAGAAGGACAAGAAGCAGAAGCAGAAGGAGAAGCAGAAACAGAAGGAGAAGCAGACAGAGGAGGGGAAGCAGAAGAAGCAGAAGCAGGAGAAGCAGAAGCATAAGAATTCGAAGAAGCAGAAGCAAAACCTGAAGCAAAAGCGGAAGCAGGAGAAGCAGAAGAAGCAGAATCTGGAGAAGCTGAATGAGAAGATGAAGGAGAAGCAGAAGCTGAAAGAGAATCAAAAGCAGAAGGAGACGCAGAAGAAACAGAAGAAGCAGTAGCAGTTGCAGCAGAAGCAGTAGGAGAAGCAGAAAGAAAAGCAGAAGAACGAGAAGAAGAAGGAGAAACAGAAGGAGAAGCAGAAGGAGAATCAGAAGGAGAAGCAGAAGAAGCAGAAGGAGAAGCAGAAGCAGAAGAAGCAGAAGGAGAAGCAGAAGGAGAAACAGAAGCAGAAGAAGCAGCAGAAGGAGAAGCAGAAGCAGAAGAAGATGCAGAAGGAGAAGCAGGAGAAGCAGAAGAAGCAGAAGCAGAAGGAGAAGTAGAAGTAGGAGAAGGAAGAGCCGCAGAAGAAATAGGAGAAGCAGAAGGAGAAGCAGAAGCAGAATGAGAAGCAGAAAGAGAAGCAGTAGAAGCAGAAGAAGCAGGAAAAGAAGAAGCAGAATAAAGAGAAGAAGAAGAAGAAGAAGAAGAAGAAGAAGAAGAAGAAGAAGAAGAAGAAGAAGAAGAAGAAGAAGAAGAAGAAGGAGAAGAAGAAGAAGAAGAAGAACAAGAATAAGAAGGAGGAGGAGGAGGAGGATGGATGGAAGAGGAGGAGGAGAAGGAGAGGCATGAT
>NW_012289705.1:0-899 GCF_000151885.1 Dipodomys ordii | reverse complement strand
CACCGACCACACCTCATAAGCCGGGCGGGAAGCGAGATGTCATAGGCCCCCACTACTTCGTGGACGGTGACCCCCGAGCTCCGCCGCCCGCGATTTCCGCCCCCCACCTCCGAGCCTCGCCCCGGCGCCCCAAGTTAACTTCCCCGCGCCCCGCGGCCGGCGGGCGGGGACACGCGGCGCCCCGCACGTGAGCAGGCCCCGGGCGCGCGCGCGGTCCCCGGCGGGATGGGGGACGCGGGGCAGCCGAGGCCCGGGGGCGGCCGCTCCGCACGCGGGAAGCACGCGGGCCCCGGCGATGCGGAGCCTCAGCCGCGCCGCCGCCCGCGCCCAGCGCCCGCCCCGGAGTCCCCGGAGCAATGCGCAGGGCCAGCGGACGCACGGAGGACGCCGAGGATCCCGAGCCCGGAGGCCGCCCCGCGCCCCGCCGCCCCGCCGCCACCCAGGCCCCCCGCGCGGCCCCGCATCACCTACCGAGCCCAGGCGCGACGCCGCGGCCCGCGCCACCGCGACTCCCCGCTCGCCGCCCGTCCGCCCGGAGGGAGGCGCCGCGCGGGGCGGGGCGCCGTGATGTCATGGAAGGGGCGTGGTGGATGCAAGCCACGCCCTCTCGGGGCGGTGCTGGGCGCGGGGGAGGACCTGGAGCTGACGTCAGAGCTCCCAGGGCCACGCCTACCGTCCTGCTGGCTGTTTAGCACCCAGGCTGGGCTCCTGGCTTATTCCCGCTGCCCCCCTCTTAAGCGGTGGGGTGGAAGGAAAGTCCAAACCCAGACTGACGGGGGTAAGAACAGAATTAGCGGAGGGAGAAGGCGAGATTGATTAGAACACACTGTAAACGTGTGTGGAAATGTCGCAAGACCCCCACACACTTTGTGTAACTAATACAGGCTAATAAGAACAAA
>NW_012289704.1:0-3148 GCF_000151885.1 Dipodomys ordii | reverse complement strand
TCATGTCCTCGCTGTGTCCCCCGCAGTGTCCCGTTGTGTACCCAGCTGTACACCCCGCTGTGTCCCGCTGAGTCCCCGCTGTAACGACGCTGGGTCCCGCTGGGTCCCGCTACGTCTTCCCTGTGTTCCCCGCTGTGTCCGGCTGTGTCCCCCGCTGTGTCCCACTGTGTCCCCAGCTGTGTACCCCGCTGTGTCCCGCTGTGTTCCCGCTGTATCGACGCTGTGTCCCGCTTGATCCCGTTGTGTCCTCGCTGTGTTCCCCGCTTTATCCCGCTGTGTACCCCTCTGCGTCCCTTGCTGTGTCCCGCTGTGTCCCGATGTGTACTGCTTTGTCCCCCGCTGCGTCCTGCTGTGTCCCTGCTGTGTCCCAATGTGTCCTCGCTGTGTCCCCCACTGTGTCCCGATGTGTCCCCCTTGTGTCCCCCGCTGTGTCCCTCTGTGTCCCGCTGTGTCCCCCGCTGTGTTCCCCGCTGTGTACCGCTGTGTGCCCCGCAGTGTCAGCGCTGTGTACCGCTGTGTCCTCGCTGTGTCCCCCGCTGTCTCCCGCTCTGTACCCCGCTGTGTCTCAAGCTTTGTCCCTGCTGCGTCCCACTGTGTCCCGCTGTGTCCCGCTGTGCCCCCACTGTGTCCCGTTTTGTTCACAGCTGTGTACCACGCTGTGTAATGCTGTGTCCCCGCTGTATCGACGCTGTGTCGCCCTGGGTCCCGCTGTGTCCTCGCTGTGTTCCCCGCTGTGTCCCGCTGTGTCCGCCACTGTGTCCCGCTGTGTCTACTTCTGTGTCCCCGCTGTGTCCCGCTGTGTCCTCACTGTGTCCTCGCTGTGTCCCACGCTGTGTTCCGATGTGTCCTCGCTTTTTTCCCCGCTGTGTCCTGCTGTGTCCCTGCCATATCGACGCTGGGTTCACCTGGGTCCCGCTGTGTCCTCCCTGTGTCCCCCGCTGTGTCCTGCTGTGTCCCCCGCTGTGTCTCTGCTGTGTCCCCGCTGTGTCCCGGTGTGTCCCGCTGTGTACTGCTGTGCCCCGCTGAGTCCCGCTGTGTCCCAATGTGTCCTCGCTATGTCCCCCGCTGTGTCCCACTGTGTCCTCCCTGTGTCCCCCGCTGTGTCCCGCTGTGTCACTCTGTGTCCCCCGCTGTGTCCTCCGCTATGTCTCGCTGTGTCCCCCGCTGTGTCCCACTGTGTCCTTGCTGTGTCCCCCGTTCTGTGCCGCTGTGTCCTCGCTGTGTCCCCGGCTGTTTCGGGCTGTATCCTGCTGTGTCACGCTGTTTCCCCACTGTGTCCCCGCTGTTTCCCTCTGTGTACCCCGCTGTGTCCAGCTTTGTCCCCGCTGTGTCTCGCTGTGTCCCACACTCTGTCCCCCACTGTGTCCCGCTGTGGCCCCCGCTGTTTCGCATTGTGTCCCCCACTGTGTCCCGCTGTGTCCCCGCAGGTTCACCTCTGTTTTCCGCTGTGTCCCGCTGTGTTCCGTGGTGTCCTCGCCTTGTCCCCCTGCTGTGTCCCGTTGTGTCCCGCTGTGTCCTCGCTGTGTCCCCCTGCTGTGTCCCGTTGTGTCCCGCTGTTTCACCGCTGTGTCCCACACTGTGTCCTGCTGTGTCCCCCACTGTGTCCCGCTGTGTCCCCGCAGGTTCACCTCTGTTTCCCGCTGTGTCCCTTTGTGTGCCGCTGTGTCCTCGCTGTGTCCCCGCTGAGTCCCACTGTGTCCCGCTGTGTCCCCGCAGCTTCACCTCTGTTTCCCGCTGTGTCCCCTTGTGTGCCGCTGTGTCCTCGCTGAGTCCCCTACTGTCTCCCTCTCTGTCCCCCGCTGTGTCTCACGCTTTGTCCCCGCTGTGTCCCACTGTGTACCGCTGTGTCCGGCTGTGCCCCCACTGTGTCCCGTTGTGTCCACAGCTGTGTATCACGCTGTGTACCACGCTGTGTAACGCTGTGTCCCCGCTGTATCGACGCTGTGTCCCGCTGTGTCCCGCTGTGTCCTCGCTGTGTTCCCCGCTGTGTCCCGCTGTGTCCACCGCTGTGTCCCCAGCTGTGTCCTCGCTGTGTCCCTGCTGTGTCCTGCTGTGTCCTCACTGGGACCACCACTGTGTGTCGCTGTGTCCACCGCTGTGTCCCGCTGTGTCCAGCTGTGTCCCGCTTTGTCCCCGCTGTGTCCTGCTGTGTCCCGCTGTGTCCCCGCTGTTTGCCTGCTGTGTCCCGCTGTGTCTCCTGCTTTGTCCTGCTGTGTCCCACTGTGTCCCCGCTGTGTCCCACTGTGTCCCGCTGTGTCCCCGCTGTGTGCCCGCTCTGTCCCGATGTGCATCCCGCTGTGTCCAGTTGTGTCACCGCTGTGTCTCGCTGTGGCCACTCTCTGTCTTCGCTGTCCCCCGCTGGGTCCCCCGCTGTGGCCCGCTGTGTCCCGCTGTGTCCCCCGCTTTGTCCTGCTGTGTCCCGCACTGTCCCCGCTGTGTCCCGCTGTGTAACACTGTGTCCCGTGGTGTCCCACTTTGTCCCACGCTGTGTCCCCCGCTGAGTCCCCTCTGTGTCGCCGCTGTGTCCCCCTGTGTCCTCGCTGTGTCTCCTGCTGTCTCCCGCTTTGTCCCTCGCTGTGTTCTGCTGTGTCCCACTGTGTCCCCGCTGTGTCCCCAGCTGCGTCCCGCTGTGTCCCGCTGTGTCCCTGCTGTATCGACGCTGTCTCCTGCTGGGTCCCGCTTTGTCCTCGATGTGTTCCCCGCTGTGTCCCGCTGTGTCCCCAGCTGTGTCTCCCGCTGTGTCCCGCTGTGTCCTCGCTGGGTCCCCTGCTGTGTCCCGCTGTGACACCCACTGTGTTCCGCTTTGTCCCGCTATATTCCGCTGTGTCCCCGCTGTGTGCCCGCTGTGTCCCGTTGTGTACTCTGTTGTGTCCAGCTGTGTCACCGTTGTGTCTCGCTTTGGCCCCTCTCTGTCTCCGCTGTCCCGCGCTGTGTCCCCCTCTGTGTCCCGCTGCGTCCCGCTGTGTCCCCCGCTTTGTCCCGCTGAGTCCCATCTGTGTCGCCGCTGTGTCCCGCTGTGTCCTCGCTGTGTCCCCGGCTGTCTGCCGCTTTGTCCCCGCTGTGTCCCTAGCTATGTCCCGCTGTGTCCCGCTGTGTCCCCCGCTTTGTCCAAACTGAGTCCCATCTGTGTCGCCGCTGTGTCCCACTA
>NW_012289703.1:0-2999 GCF_000151885.1 Dipodomys ordii | reverse complement strand
TGTCCCCTGCTGTCACCCTCTCTGTCCCCTGCTGTGTCTCACGCTTGTTCCCCGCTGTGTCCCACTGTGTCCCGCTGTGTCCGGCTGTGCCCCCACTGTGTCCCGTTGAGTCCACAGCTGTGTACCACACTGTGTAACGCTGTGTCCCCGCTGTATCGACGCTGTGTCCCGCTGTGTCCTCGCAGTGTTCTCCGCTGTGTCCCGCTGTGTCCCCCGCTGTGTGCCCCGCTGTGTCCTCGCTGTGTCCCCTGCTGTGTCCCGCTGTGTCCTCACTGGGTCCCCCACTGTGTCCCGCTTTGTCCCCCGCTGTGTCCTGCTGTGTCCCACTGTGTCCCCGCTGTGTGCCTGCTGTGTCCCGCTGTGTCTCCCGCTTTGTCCCGCTGTGTCCCCGCTGTGTCCTGCTGTGCCCTGCTGTGTCCCCGCTGTGTGCCCGCTCTGTCCTGCTGTGTACCCCGCTGTGTCCAGCTGTGTCACCGATGTGTCTCGCTGTGGCCACTCTCTGTCTCCGCTGTCCCCCGCTGTGTCCCCAGCTGTGGCCCACTGTGTCCCGCTGTGTCCCCTGCTTTTTCCTGCTGTGTCCCGCAATGTCCTCGCTGTGTCCCCCGCTGAGTCCCCGCTGTGTCCCGCTGTGTCCTCACTGTGTCCCCCACTGTCTCCCGCTCTGTCCCCCGCTGTGTCTCACGCTTTGTCCCCCGCTGTGTCCCACTGTGTCCCGCTGTGTCCCGCTGTGCCCCCACTGTGTCCCGTTGTGTCCACAGCTGTGTACCACGCTGTGTAACGCTGTGTGCCCGCTGTATCGACATTGTGTCCCGCTGTGTCCCCCGCTGTGTCCTCGCTGTGTTCCCCGCTGTGTCCCGCTGTGTCCCCCGCTGTGTCCCCCTGTGTCCCCCGCTGTGTCCCGCTGTGTCCTCGCTGGGTCTCCCGTTGGGTCCCGCTGTGTCCCCCGCTATGTCCCGCTGTGTACCACTGTGTCCCCCGCTGTGTCCTGTTGTGTCCCCAGCTGTGTACCCCGTTGTGTCCCGCTGTATCGACGCTGTGTCCCACTGGGTCCCGCTGTTTCCTTCCTGTGTTGCCCGCGGGGTCTTGCTGTGTCCCCGCTGTATCGACGCTGTGTCCCCGCTGTGTCTCGCTGTGTCCCGCTCTGTCCTCGCTGTGTCCCCTGCTGTGTCCCGTTGTGTCCCCAGCTGTGTCCCCTGCTTTGTCCCGCTGTGTCTACTGCTGTGTCCACGCTGTGTCCCGCTTTGTCTCGCTGTGTCCCGCTGTGTCCTCTCTGTGTCCCCCGCTATGTTCCGCTGTGTCCTCGCTGTGTCCCCTGCTGTGTCCCGCTGTGTCCCCATTGTGTCCCCCGCTTTGTCGCGCTGTGTCCCGCTGTGTCCCCCGCTGTGTCCGCTGCTGTGTCCTGCTGTGTCCCCCGCTGTGTCACCAATGTGTCCCGCTGTGTCCTCGCTGTGTCCCGCTGTGTCTCGCTGTGCCCCCACTCTTTCCCGTTGTGTCCACAGCTGGGTACCACGCTGTTTAACACTGTGTCCCTGCTGTATCGACGCTGTGTCCTGCTGGGTCGCGCTGTGTCCTCGCTGAGTTCCCCGCTGTGTCCCGCTGTGTCCCCAGCTGTGTCCCCCGCTGTGTCCCGCTGTGTCCTAGCTGGGTCCCCTGCTGTGTCCCGCTGTGTCCCCTGCTGTGTTCCGCTGTGTCCCGCTATGTCCCGCTTGGTCCCTGCTGTGTCCCCGCTGTGTGCCCGGCTGTGTCCTGCTGTGTACTACGTTGTGTCCAGCTGTGTCACCGCTGCGTCTCTCTTTGGCCCCTCTCTCTCTCCGCTGTTCCCCGCTGTGTCCCGCTGTGTCCCGCTGTGTCCCCCGCTTTGTCCCGGTGTCGCCGCTGTGTCCCACTATGTTCCCGCAGTGTCCCCGCTGTGTCCCGCTGTGTCCCGCTGTGTCCTCGCTGTGTCCCCCGAGTGTCCCGTTGTGTCCCCAGCTGTGCACCCTGCTGTGTCCCGCTGTGTCCCCGCTGTAACGGCGCTGGGTCCCGCTGGGTCCCCCTATGTCCTCCCTGTGTTCCCCGCTGTGTCCCGCTGTGTCCTCCGCTGTGTCCCGCTGTGTCTCACTGTGTCCCGCTGTGTCCTCGCTGTGTTCTCCGCTGTATCCCGATGTGTCCCCCGCTGAGTCCCCGCTGTGTCCCTGCTGTGTCCCAATGTGTCCTCGCTGTGTCCCCCGCTGTGTCCCGCTGTGTCCTCCCTGTGTCCCCCGCTGTGTCCCGCTGTGTCCCGCTGTGTCCCCCGCTGTGTTCCCCGCTGTGTACCGCTGTGTCCCCCGCAGTGTCAGCGCTGTGTCCCGCTGTGTCCTTGCTGTGTCCCCCGCTGTCTCCCGCTCTGTACCCCGCTGTGTATCAAGCTTTGTGCCTGCTGTGTCCCACTGTGTCGCACTGTGTCCCGCTGTGTTCACAGCTGTGTACCTCGCTGTGTAACGCTCTGTCCCCGCTGTATCGACGCTGTGTCGCGCAGGGTCCCGCTGTGTCCTCGCTGTGTTCCCCGCTGTGTCCCGCTGTGTCCGCCACTGTGTCCCGCTCTGTCTACGGCTGTGTCCCCGCTGTGTTCCACTATGTCCTCGCTTTTTTACCCTCTGTGTCCCGCTGTGTCCTCGCTGTGTTCCCCAATGGATCCCGCTGGGTCCCCCCTGTGTGCCCCGCTGTGTCCCACTGTGTCCCGCTGTGTCCCCCGCCGTGTCCCGCTGTGTCCCGCTGCGGTCCCGCTGTGTCCCGCTGTGTCCCGCTTTGTCCCCCACTGTGCCCCGCAGTGACCCCGCTGTGTCCCGCTGTGTCCCCCGCTGTGTCCTTGCTGTGTCCCGCTGTGTCCCCGGCTGTGTCCGGCTGTGTCCCCAGCTGTGTCCCGCTGTGTCACCGCTGTGTCCCGCTTTGTCCTCGCTGTGTCCCCCGCTGTTTTTTCCCCTTTGTGCCTGCTGTGTACCCCGCTGTGTCCCTCTGTGTCCCCCGCTGTGTCCCGCTGT
>NW_012289702.1:0-9365 GCF_000151885.1 Dipodomys ordii | reverse complement strand
CTTTGTCCCGCTGTGTCCCACTGTGTCCCCACTGTGTCCCGCTGTGTCCCGCTGTGTCCCCGGTGTGCCCGCTGTGTCCCGCTGTGTACCCCGCTGTGTCCAACTGTGTCCCGCTCTGTCCCGCTGTGGCCCTTCTCTGTCTACGCTGTCCCCCGCTGTGTCCCACTGTGTCGCGCTGTGTCCCCGCTTTATCCTGCTGTGTCCCCGCAGTGTCCCCGCTGTGTCCCGCTGTGTCACACTGTGTCCCGTGGTGTCCCACTTTGTCCCCCGCTGTGTCCCCCGCTGTGTCCTCCGCTGAGTCCCCTCTGTATCGACGCTGTGTCCCGCTGTGTCCTCGCTGTGTTCCCCGCTGTGTCCCGCTGTGTCCCCCGCTGTGTCCCCCGCTATGTCCTCGCTGGGTCCCCCGCTGTGTCCCGCTGTGTCCCCCGCTGTGTCCCGCTGTGTCCGACTGTGTCCCGCTCTGTCCATGCTGTGTCCCGCTGTGTCCCGCTGTGTCCCCTCTGTGTGCCCGCTGAGTCCCGCTGTGTCCCCCTCTGTGTCCTGCTGGGTCCCGCTGTGTCCTGCTGGGTCCCGCTGTGTCCTGCTGGGTCCCGCTGTGTCCCCCGCTGTGTCCCGCTGTGTCCCCGCAGGTTCACCGCTGTTTCACGCTGTGTCCCGCTGTGTTCCATGGTGTCCAACTTTGTCTCCCGCTTTGGCCCCCCCCTGAGCCACCTTTGTGTCCCCACTGTGTCCCGCTGTGTCCTCGCTGTATCCGCCTCTGTCTTCCGCTCTGTCCACCGCTGTGTCTCATGCTTTGTCCCTGCTGGGTCCCGCTGTGTCCCGCTCTGTTCCCCACTGTGTCACCCACTCTGTCCTCTATGTGTCGCCGCTGTGTCCCGCTGTGTCCTCGCTGTGTCCCCTGCTGTCTCCCACTTTGTCCCACGCTGTGTCCCGCTGTGTCCCGCTGTGTCCTCGCTGTGTCCCCCGCTGTGTCCTGCTGTGTCCCCAGCTGTGTACCCCGCTGTGTCCCGCTGTGTTCCCGCTGTATCGACGCTGTGTCCCGCTTGATCCCGTTGTGTCCTCGCTGTGTTCCCCGCTTTATCCCGCTGTGTACCCCTCTGTGTCCCTCGCTGTGTCCCGCTGTGTCCCGATGTGTACTGCTGTGTCCCCCGCTGCGTCCCGCTGTGTCCCTGCTGTGTCCCAATGTGTCCTCGCTGTGTCCCCCACTGTGTCCCGCTGTGTCCCCCCTGTGTCTTCGCTGTGTCCCACGCTGTGTTCCGCTGTGTCCCCCGCTATGTCCCTGCTGTGTCCCCGCTGTGTCCCGGTGTGTCCCGCTGTGTACTGCTGTGCCCCGCTGAGTCCCGCTGTGTCCCTGCTGTGTCCCAATATGTCCTCGCTGTGTCCCCCATTGTGTCCTGCTGTGTCCCCCCTGTGTCCCCCGCTGTGTCCCTCTGTGTCCCGCTGTGTCTCCCGATGTGTTCCCCGCTGTGTACCGCTGTGTGCCCCGCAGTGTCAGCGCTGTGTACCGCTGTGTCCTCGCTGTGTCCCCCGCTGTCTCCCGCTCTGTACCCCGCTGTGTCTCAAGCTTTGTCCCTGCTGCGTCCCACTGTGTCCCGCTGTGTCCCGCTGTGCCCCCACTGTGTCCCATTGTGTTCACAGCTGTGTACCACGCTGTGTAACGCTGTGTCCCCGCTGTATCGACGCTGTGTCGCCCTGGGTCCCGCTGTGTCCTCGCTGTGTTCCCCGCTGTGTCCCGCTGTGTCCGCCACTGTGTCCCGCTGTGTCTACGGCTGTGTCCCCGCTGTGTCCAGCTGTGTCCTCGCTGTGTCCTCGCTGTGTCCCACGCTGTGTTCCGCTGTGTCCTCGCTTTTTTCCCCGCTGTGTCCTGCTGTGTCCCTGCCATATCGACGCTGGGTTCACCTGGGTCCCGCTGTGCCCTCCCTGTGTCCCCCGCTGTGTCCCGCTGTGTCCCCCGCTGTGTCCCTGCTGTGTCCCCGCTGTGTCCCGGTGTGTCCCGCTATGTACTGCTGTGCCCCGCTGAGTCCCGCTGTGTCCCCGCTGTGTCCCAATGTGTCCTCGCTATGTCCCCCGCTGTGTCCCGCTGTGTCCTCCCTGTGTCCCCCGCTGTGTCCCGCTGTGTCCCTCTGTGTCCCCTGCTGTGTCCCCCGCTATGTCTCGCTGTGTCCCCCACTGTGTCCCTCTGTGTCCTTGCTGTGTCCCCCGTTCTGTGCCGCTGTGTCCTCGCTGTGTCCCCGGCTGTTTCCCGCTGTGTCCTGCTGTGTCACGCTGTTTCCCCACTGTGTCCCCGCTGTTTCCCTCTGTGTACCCCGCTGTGTCCAGCTTTGTCCCCGCTGTGTCTCGCTGTGTCCCACACGCTGTCCCCCACTGTGTCCCGCTGTGTCCCCCGCTGTTTCGCATTGTGTCCCCCACTGTGTCCCGCTGTGTCCCCGCAGGTTCACCTCTGTTTCCCGCTGTGTCCCGCTGTGTTCCGTGGTGTCCTCGCTGTGTCCCCCTGCTGTGTCCCGTTGTGTCCCGCTGTGTCCTCGCTGTGTCCCCCTGCTGTGTCCCGTTGTGTCCCGCTGTTTCACCGCTGTGTCCCACACTGTGTCCCGCTGTGTCCCCCACTGTGTCCCGCTGTGTCCCCGCAGGTTCACCTCTGTTTCCCGCTGTGTCCCTTTGTGTGCCGCTGTGTCCTCGCTGTGTCCCCGCTGTGTCCCGCTGTGTCCCGCTGTGTCCCGCTGTGTCCCGCTGTGTCCCCGCAGCTTCACCTCTGTTTCCCGCTGTGTCCCGTTGTGTGCCGCTGTGTCCTCGCTGAGTCCCCTACTGTCTCCCTCTCTGTCCCCCGCTGTGTCTCACGCTTTGTCCCCGCTGTGTCCCACTGTGTACCGCTGTGTCCGGCTGTGCCCCCACTGTGTCCCGTTGTGTCCACAGCTGTGTACCACGCTGTGTACCACGCTGTGTAACGCTGTGTCCCCGCTGTATCGACGCTGTGTCCCGCAGTGTCCCGCTGTGTCCTCGCTGTGTTCCCCGCTGTGTCCCGCTGTGTCCACCGCTGTGTCCCCAGCTGTGTCCTCGCTGTGTCCCTGCTGTGTCCTGCTGTGTCCTCACTGGGACAACCACTGTGTGTCGCTATGTCCACCGCTGTGTCCCGCTGTGTCCAGCTGTGTCCCGCTTTGTCCCCGCTGTGTCCTGCTGTGTCCCGCTGTGTCCCCGCTGTGTGCCTGCTGTGTCCCGCTGTGTCTCCCGCTTTGTCCCGCTGTGTCCCACTGTGTCCTCGCTGTGTCCCGCTGTGTCCCGCTGTGTCCCCGCTGTGTGCCCGCTCTGTCCCGCTGTGTATCCCGCTGTGTCCAGTTGTGTCACCGCTGTGTCTCGCTGTGGCCACTCTCTGTCTCCGCTGTCCCCCGCTGGGTCCCCCGCTGTGGCCCGCTGTGGCCCGCTGTGTCCCCCGCTTTGTCCTGCTGTGTCCCGCAGTGTCCCCGCTGTGTCCCGCTGTGTAACACTGTGTCCCGTGGTATCCCACTTTGTCCCACGCTGTGTCCCCCGCTGAGTCCCCTCTGTGTCTCCGCTGTGTCCCCCTGTGTCCTCGCTGTGTCTCCCGCTGTCTCCCGCTTTGTCCCTCGCTGTGTTCCGCTGTGTCCCACTGTGTCCCCGCTGTGTCCCCAGCTGCGTCCCGCTGTGTCCCGCTGTGTCCCGCTGTGTCCCTGCTGTATCGACGCTGTCTCCTGCTGGGTCCCGCTTTGTCCTCGATGTGTTCCCCGCTGTGTCCCGCTGTGTCCCCAGCTGTGTCTCCCGCTGTGTCCCGCTATGTCCTCGCTGGGTCCCCTGCTGTGTCCCGCTGTGACACCCACTGTGTTCCGCTTTGTCCCGCTATGTCCCGCTGTGTCCCCGCTGTGTGCCCGCTGTGTCCCGTTGTGTACTCTGTTGTGTCCAGCTGTGTCACCGTTGTGTCTCGCTTTGGCCCCTCTCTGTCTCCGCTGTCCCCCGCTGTGTCCCCCGCTGTGTCCCGCTGTGTCCCCCGCTTTGTCCCGCTGAGTCCCATCTGTGTCGCCGCTGTGTCCCGCTGTGTCCTCGCTGTGTCCCCGGCTGTCTGCCGCTTTGTCCCCGCTGTGTCCCTAGCTGTGTCCCGCTGTGTCCCGCTGTGTCCCCCCTTTGTCCCGCTGAGTCCCATCTGTGTCGCCGCTGTGTCCCACTATGTTCCCGCAGTGCCCCGCTGTGTCCCGCTGTGTCCCGCTGTGTCCTCGCTGTGTCCCCCGAGTGTCCCGTTGTGTCCCCAGCTGTGCACCGCGCTGTGTCCCGCTGTGTCCCCGCTGTAACGGCGCTGGGTCCCGCTGGGTCCCGCTATGTCCTCCCTGTGTTCCCCGCTGTGTCCCGCTGTGTCCCCCGCTGTGTCCCGCTGTGTCTCACTGTGTCCCGCTGTGTCCTCGCTGTGTTCTCCGCTGTATCACGATGTGTCCCCCGCTGAGTCCCCGCTGTGTCCCTGCTGTGTCCCAATGTGTCCTCGCTGTGTCCCCCGCTGTGTCCCGCTGTGTCCTCCCTGTGTCCCCCGCTGTGTCCCGCTGTGTCCCGCTGTGTCCCGCTGTGTCCCCTGCTGTGTTCCCCGCTGTGTACCGCTGTGTCCCCCGCAGTGTCAGCGCTGTGTCCCGCTGTGTCCTCGCTGTGTCCCCCGCTGTCTACCGCTCTGTACCCCGCTGTGTCTCAAGCTTTGTCCCCTGCTGTGTCCCCGGCTGAGTCTCGCTGTGTCCCCACTGTGTCCTCTCTGTGTCCCCCGCTGTGTCCTGCTCTGTTCCCCACTGTGTCTCCCGTTTTGTCCCTGCTGTGCCCCGCTGTGTCCAGCTGTGTCCCGCTGTGTCCCCCACTGTGTCCCGTTGTGTCAACAGCTGTGTACCCCGCTGTGTCCCTGCTGTATCGACGCTGTGTCTCGCTGGGTCCTGCTGTGTCTCTCTCTGTGTTCCCCATTGTGTCCCGCTGTGTCCCGCGATGTGTCCCTCGCTGTGTCGCCCGCTGTGTCCCGCTGTGTCCGCCGCTGTGTCCTTGCTGTGTCCCCGCTGGGTCCCGCTGGGTCCCGCAGTGTCCCCCGCTGAGTCCCGTTGTGTCACCGCTGTGTCCCGCTGTGTCCCCGCTCTATCTATGCTGTGTCCCGCTGGGTCTCTCTGTGTCCTCTCTTTGTTCCCCGCTGTGTCTCTCGCTGTGTCCCGCTGTGTTCCCCGCTGTGTCCTTGCTGTGTCCCCGCTGTGTCCCGCTGTGTCCCGCAGTGTCCCCAGCTGTGTCCCGCTGTGTCAACGCTGTGTCCCGCTTTGACCTCGCTGTGTCCCCCGCTGTGTCCCGCTTTGTGCCTGCTGTGTAACCCGCTGTGTCCCTCTGTGTCCCCCGCTGTGTCCCGCTGTGTCCCCTGCTGTGTCCCCACTGTGTCACGCTGTGTTTCGCTGTGTCCGGCTGTGTCCTCGCTCTGTCTCCCTCAGTGTCCAGCTGTGTCTTCCCTGTGTCCCCCGCTGTATCCCACTGAGTCCCCTGCTGTGTCCCGCTGTGTCACGCTCTGGCCCCTCTGTGTCCCTCTGTGTCCAGCTCTGTCCCTGTTGTGTGTCCGCTGTGCCCCACTGTGTACCCTTCTGTGTCCAGCTCTGTCCCATCTGTGTCCCACTGTGTCCCTTCTCTTTCCCCCGCTGTCCACCGCTGTGTCCCCCGGCTGTGTCCCGCAGTGTCCCCGCTGTGTCCCGCTGTGTCCTACTGTGTCCCGTGGTGTCCCGCTTTTTCCCCTCTATGTCCCCTGCTGAGTCCCCTCTGTGTCCCCGCTGTGTCCAGCTGTGTCCTCGCTGTGTCCTCCGCTGTCTACCGCTTTGTCCCACGCTGTGTCCTACTGTGTCCCTGCTGTGTCCGGCTGTTTCCCCAGCTGTGTCCCGCTGTGTCCCGCTGTGTCCCCCGCTGTGTCCTGCTGGGTCCCGCTGTGTCCCCGCTGTGTCCCTGCTGTGTCCGGCTGTGTCCCCCGCTGTGTCCCCGCAGGTTCACCGCTGTTTCACGCTGTGTCCTCCTGTGTTCCGTGGTGTCCCGCTTTGTCCCCCGCTGTGTCCCGCTGTGTCCACTGCTGGGTCCCCGCTGGGTCCCGCTGTGTCTCGCTGTTTCCCGCTGTGTCCTTGCTTTGTCCCATGCTGTGTTCCGCTGTGTCCTCCCTGTGTCCCCCGCTGTGTCCTGCTGTGTCCCCCGCTGTGCCCCGCTGTGTCCCCCGCTGTGCCCCGCTGTGTCCTCGCTGTGTCAAACTGTGTCCTCGCTCTGTCCCACTGTGTCCCCGCTGTTTCCCCGCTGAGTCCTGCTGTGTCCCGCTGTGTCCCGCTGGGTCCCCCGCTTTGTCCCGCTGTGTCCCCGCAGTGTCCCCGCTGTGTGCCGCTGTGTCCTACTGTGTCCTGTGGTGTCCCGTTTATTCCCCCCTCTATGTCCCCAGCTGAGTCCCCTCTGTGTCCCCGCTGTGTCCCGCTGTGTCCCCCGCTGTGTCCCGCTGTGTCCCCCACTGTGTCCTGCTGTGTCCCGCTGTGTCCTGCTGGGTCCTGCTGTGTCCCCCGCTGTGTCCCGCTGTGTCCCCGCAGGTTCACCACTGTTTCACGCTGTGTCCCGCTGTGTTCCGTGGTGTCCCGCTTTGTCCCCCGCTGTGGCCCCCCCTGAGCCACCTTTGTGTCCCCGCTGAGTCCCGCTGTGTCCTCGCTGTGTCCGCCTCTGTCTGCCGCTCTGTCCACCGCTGTGTCTCACGCTTTGTCCCCGCTGGGTCCCGCTGGGTCCCGCTCTGTTCCCCACTGTGTCCCCCGCTGAGTCCTCTATGTGTCACCGCTGTGTCCCGCTTTGTCCTCGCTGTGTCCCCTGCTATCTCCCGCTTTGTCCCACGCGGTGTCCCGCTGTGTCCTCGCTGTGTCCCCCGCTGTGTCCCGCTATGTTCCCGCAGTGTTCCCGCTGTGTCCTGCTATGTCCCACTGTGTCCCGTGGTGTCCCAGTTTGTCCTTCGCTGTGTCCCCAGGTGAGTCCCCGCTGTGTCTCGCTGTGTCCCCCACTGGGTCCCGCTGTGTCCCCGCAGGGTCACCGCTGTTTCCCGCTGTGACCCGCTGTGTTCCGTGGTGTCCCGCTTTGTCCCCCGCTGTGTCCCCCGCTGAGTCCCCGCTGTGTCCCCCGCTTTGTACCGCTGTGTCCCCGCAGTGTCCCCGCTGTGTCCCGCTGTGTAACACTGTCCCGTGCTGTCCTGCTTTGTCCCCCGCTGTGTCCACCACTGAGTCCCCTCTGTGTCACAACTGTGTCCCGCTGTGTCCTCGCTGTGTCCCCCGCTGTCTCCCGCTTTGTCCCCCGCTGTATCCCGCACCCCACTGTACCGCTGTGTCCTCGCTGTGTCCCCCACTGTGTCCAGCTGTGTCCTCCGTGTATCCCAAGCTGTGTCCCGCTGTGTCCCTCTGTGCCCCGCTGTGTCCCGCTATGTTCCCGCTGTGTCCTCGCTGTGTCCCGCTGTGTCCCGCTTGTCCTCGCTGTGTCCCCCGCTGTGTCCCTTTGTGTCCCCAGCTGTGTACCCCGCTGTGTCCTGCTGGGTCCCCACTGTATCGACGCTGTGTCCTGCTGGGTCCGGCTGTGTCCTCACTGTGTTCCCCGTTGTGTCCCACTGTGTCCCTCGTTGTGTCCCCGCTGTGTCCCTGCTGTGTCCCTGCTGTGTCGCCGCTGTGTCCTGCTGTGTCCTGCTGTGTCCTCGCTGTGTCCCTCACTGTGTTCCGCTGTGTCCCCCACTGTGTCCCGCTGTGTCCCGCTGTGTCCCCGCTGTGTCCCGCTGTGTCCCCCGCTGTGTCCCGCTGTGTCCCGCTGTGTCCCTGCTGTGACCCTCTCTGTTCCCGCTGTATTGACGCTGTGTCCCGGTGTGTCCCGCTGTGTCCGCGCTGTGTTCCCGGCTGTGTCCCGCTGTGTACCCCTCTGTGTCCCCTGCTGTGTCCCGCTGTGTCTCCTCTCTGTCCCCTGCTGTCCCCCGCTGTGTCCCCCGCTGTGTCTCACTGTGTCGCCCGCTTTGTCCCGCTGTGCCCATACAGTGTCCCCGCTGTTTCCCACTGTGTCACACTGTGTCCCGTGTTGTCCCGTTTTGTCCCCCGCTGTGACCTCGCAGTGTTTCTCGCTGTGTCCCGCTGTGTCCTCGCTGGGTCCCCCGCTGTGTCCCGCTGTGTTCCCCGCTGTGTCCCGCTGTGTCCGACTGTGTCCCGCTCTGTCCCCGCTGTGTCCCGCTGTGTCCCGCTGTGTCCCCGCTGTGTGCCCGCTGTGTCCCGCTGTGTACCCCGCTGTGTCCAGCTGTGTCCTTTTGTGTCACGCTGTTTCCCCGCTGTGTCCCTGCTGTGTCCCTCTGTGTACCCCGCTGTGTCCAGCTTTGTCCCCGCTGTGTCTCGCTGTGTCCCACGCTCTGTCCCACACTGTGTCCCGCAGTGTCCCCCGCTGTGTCCCGCTGTGTCCCCCGCTGTGTCCCACTGTGTCCCCCGCTGAGTCCCCGCTGTGTCACCGCTGTGTCCCGCTGTTTCCTCGCTGTGTCCCCTGCTGTCTCCCTCTCTGCCCCCGCTGTGTCTCACGCTTTGTCCCCGCTGTGTCCCACTGTGTCCCGCTGTGTCCGGCTGTGCCCCCACTGTGTCCCGTTGTGTCCACAGTGTGTACCACGCTGTGTAACTCTGTGTGCCCGCTGTATCGGCGCTGTGTCCCGCTGTGTCCTGCTGTGTCCTCGCTGGGTCTCCCGCTGGGTCCCGCTGTGTCCCCCGCTGTGTCCCGCTATTTCCCGCTGTGTCCTCGCTGTGTCCCCCGCTGTGTCCCGTTGTGTTCCTAGCTGTGTACCCCGTTGTGTCCTGCTGTATCGACTCTGTGTCCCACTGGGTCCCGCTGTTTCCTTCCTGTGTTCCCCGCTGTGTCTCGCTGTGTCCCCGCTGTATCGACGCTGTGTCCCCGCTGTGTGCCCGCTGGGTCCCGCTGTGTACCCCGCTGTGTCCAGCTGTGTCACCACTGTGTCTCGCTCTTGCCACTCTCTCTCTCCGCTGTCCCCTGCTGTGTCCCCCGCTGTGGCTCGCTGTGTCCCACTTTGTCCCCCGCTTTGTCCCGCAGTGTCCCCGCTGTGTCCCGCTGTGTAACACTGTGTCCCGTGTTGTCCCACTTTGTCCCACGCTGTGTCCCCCGCTGAGTCCCCTCTGTGTCGCCGCTGTGTCCCCCTGTGTCCTCGCTGTGTCCCCCGCTGTCTCCGGCTTTGTCTCCCGCTGTGTTCCGCTGTGTCCCGCTGTGTCCCCGCTGAGTCCCCAGCTGTGTCCCGCTGTGTCCTGCTGTGTCCTCCCTGTGTCCCCAGCTGTGTACCCCACTGTGTCCCACTGTGTCCCGGCTGTATCGATGCTAGGTCCCGCTGGGTCCCGCTG
>NW_012289701.1:0-1922 GCF_000151885.1 Dipodomys ordii | reverse complement strand
GTCTCGTTGACTTTCTGCCTGGGCTGGCTTTCAATCATAATCCTCAGATCTCAGCTCCTGTGTACCTAGGATTACAGGTGTGAGCCACCAGAGTCTGGCTCTATGCTGCCTTTTTCTTATCTGGCCTTTTACACTTTAGCTTACAGCCCTGAAAATACCAGAGTACAATGGTATAAGGAGAGTATTGTCTCCTGATTGGAACCTTAGAAAACTTCAAAGCCAACCCATGTGAATAAAAGCCACTTCTCCCACTCTGATATATCACCATTCATCAGTGCAGTCAGTGCTCATTAATTCCACCTAACTCTGCATCTCATCACCTAGGAGATATCCTTCTGAAGGCCAGAACACAATCATATGGCAAGCAGAGGTACCCGAGAATTAATGCCTCTAACAAGTTGACTCAATTACCTATTTCCTTTTCCCCTTAGCCTGAGTTAACTCAAGACATACTATTTTCTCTGGCTCACCGTTCATTTTCTCTGGCTCACCGTTCCCCACAGTGAAAACTGGCTTGATAACACACCTTTCATCCACTTCCTTTCCTCTTTTGTCCCAATTCCCAGCTCTGCTTAATGTAGAGTTTCCTATAATCACCTACCACATAAACTTCTGTTCAACACTCAGTTCTTTGTTATAAGGCCAGCTTTTGGGGTACCCAAGGCAAGACACACAGTAATACTTAGCCTATGCACACCTGAACAGTAAAACCTCCTAGCATGGCCGCCATCTTGACACTGTTAATTGAACAAATGCTGACCTAGAGTCTACATATCAATTGAGACCATTTTACGTTAGCCTGGGTTTCTCTCTCTCTCTCTCTCTCTCTCTCTCTCTCTCTCTCTGTCTCTGTCTCTGTCTCTCTGTCTCTCTGTCTCTCTCTCTCTCTCTCTCTCTCTCTCTCTCTCTCTCTCTCTCTCTCGTCATCATCATCATCATCACACTCACTTCACATCTTCTGTTTCTGCTTCTCCTGCTTCTGCATTTGTGCTTCTCCTGATTCTCTTTCTTCTTCTCATTCTTCTGCTTCTCCTTCTGCTTCTCCTATTGCTTCTGCTGCCCTTCCTTCTCCTTCTCCTTCTCCTACTTCTGCTTCTTCTTCTGCTTTTGCTTCTTCTGCTTCTCCTGCTTCTCCTTCTGCATCTTCTTCTGCTTCTGCTTCTCCTTCTGCTGCTTCTTCTGCTTCTGCTTCTCCTTCTTCTGCTTCTCCTTCTGCTTCTCCTTCTGCTTCTCCTTCTGCTGCTCCTTCTGCTTCTCATTCTGCTTCTGATTCTCCTTCTGCTCTTCCTACTCCTAATCCTTCTCTTTCTCCTTCTCCTTCTTCTTCTTCTGCTTCTCGTTCTGCTTCTGCTACTGCTTCTTCTGCTTGTTCTCTTTCTTCTGATTCAGGTCCTGCTTCTGCTTCTTTAGCTTCTTCTGTTTCTTCTGCTTCTGCTTCTCCTGCTAGTGCTTCTTCTCCTTCTCTTTCTGCTTCTCCTTCTGCTTCTGCTTCTCCTTCTGCTCCTTCTCCTTCTTCTCTTTCTTCTTCTTCTTCTTCTGCTTCTCCTGCTTCTGCTTCTTCTGCTTCTCCTTCCTTTCCTGTGCTTCTGCTTCTCCTTCTCCTTCTTCTGCTTCTCTTTCTGCTTCTGCTTCTTCTGATTCTCCAACTAATCCTTCTCCTTCTCCTTCTGTTTCTGCTTCCCTTTCTGCTTCTTCATCTCCTTCTGCTTCACCTTCTGCTGCTCCTTCTCCTTCTTCTTTTTCTCCCTCTGCTTCTGCTTCTGCTTCTTATGCTTCTTCTTGTTCTTCTGCTTCTCCTGTTTCTGCTTCTCCTGCTTCTGCTTCTTATGCTTCTACTGCTTCTTCTTCTGCTTCTGCTTCTTCTGCTTCTACTTCTCTTTCTGCTTCTGCTTCTCCTGCTTGTTTTTCTGCTTCTTCTGCTG
>NW_012289700.1:0-3602 GCF_000151885.1 Dipodomys ordii | reverse complement strand
GAGTCCCGCTTTGTCCCCGTTGTGTCCCGCTGTATCCCGCTGTGTTCCGTGGTGTCCCGTTTGTCCCCCGCTGTGTCCCCCGCTGAGTCCCCGCTGTGTCCCCGCTGTGTCCCGCTGTGTCCTCGCTGTGTCCCCCGCTGTGTCCTGCTCTGTTCCCTGCTGTGTCTCCCGCTTTGTCCCCGCTGTGCCCCGCTGTGTCCCGCTGCGTCCCATTGTGTCCCGCTATGTCCCCCACTGTGTCCCGTTGTGTCCCCAGCTGTGTACCCCGCTATGTCCCCGCTCTATCGACGCTGTGTCCCTCGCTGTGTCCCGCTGTGTCACCCGCTTTGTCCCGCTGTGTCCTCCCTGTCTCCCCCGCTGTGTCCCGCTGTGTCCCCCGCTGTGTCCCGCTGTGTCTACCTTGTCCCCTGGTGGGTCCCCGCTGTCCCCTTCTGTGTCCCCGCTGTACCCGCTGTGTCCCGCTGTGTCCCTCTGTGTTCCCCACTGTGTCCCTCTGTATTCCCCGCTGTGTCCCGCTGTGTCCCACGCTGTGTCCCGCTGTGTCCCACGCTGTGTCCCGCTGTGTCCCCTGCTGTGTCCCTGCTGTGTCCCGCTGTGTCCCGCTGTGACCCTGCTGAGTCCTGCTGTTTCCCCGCTGTGTCCCGCTTTGTCGTCGCTGTGTCCCCCGCTGTGTCCCACTATGTCCCCCGCTGTGTCCCGCTGTGTCCCGCTGTGTCCCTGCTGTGTCCCGCTGTGTCCCCTGCTTTGTCCCCGCTGTGTCCCGCTGTGTACTCACTGTGTCCCCCGTGTGTCCCGCTGTGTACCCCGTTGTGTCCCTCTGTGTCCCGCTCTGTCCCCACTGTGTCCCGATGTGTCCCGCTGTGTCCCCGCTGTGTGCCCGCTGTGTCCTGCTGTGTACCCCACTGTGTCCAGCGGTGTCACCGCTGTGTCCCGCTCTGTCCTTTCTCTGTCCCCCGCTGTCACCTGCTCTGTCCCCCGCTGTGTCCCGCTGTGTCCCACTATGTCCCCTGCTTTGTGCCGCTGTTTCCCCACAGTGTCCCCGCTGTGTCCTGTTGTGTCACATTGTGTCCCGTGGTGTTCCACTTTGTCCCCTCCTGTGTCCCCTGCTGAGTGCCGCTTTGTCCCCGTTGTGTCCCGCTGTGTCCCCCGCTCTGTCCCCTGCTGTGTTCCGCTGTGTCCACCTCTGTGTCCCGCTGTGTCCTGCTGTGTCCCCCGCTGTGTCCCGCTGTATTCCCCTGTATTCCGTGGTGTCCCGTTTGTCACCCGCTGTGTCCCCTGCTGAGTCCCCGCTTTGTCCCCGCTGTGACCCCCTGTGTCCCGCTGTGTCCCGCTATGGCCCCCACTGTGTCCCGTTGTGTCCCCAGCTATGTACCCCGCTGTGTCCCCGCTGTATCGACGCTGTGTCCCACTGGGTCCCGCTGTGTACTGCTGTGTCCCACGCTGAGTCCCGCTGTGTCCCCACTGTGTCCCAATGTGTCCTCACTGTGTCCCCCGCTGTGTCCCGCTCTGCCAACCCTGTGTCCCCCGCTGTGTCCGCTCTGTCCCTCTGTTTCCCCTGCTGTGTCCCCTGCTCTGTCCCACTGTGTCCCCCGCTGTGTCCCTGCTGTGTCCCCGCTCTGTCCCACTGTGTCCCACTGTGTCTCCCGCTGATTCCCGCTGTGTCCCAGATGTGTCCCGCTGAGTCCTCGCTGTGTCCCCTGCTGTGTCCCGCTTTGTTCCCCCTGTGTCGCCCGCTGTGTCCCGCTGTGTCCCCCGCTGTGTCCCGCTGTGTCCCCTGCTGTGTCCCCGAGGTGTCCCGCTGTGTCCCGCTGTGTCCCGCTGTGACCGTGTTGAGTCCCGCTGTGTCCCCGCTGTGTCCCGCTTTGTCATCGCTGTGTCCCCTGCTGTGTCCCGCATTGTCCCCCCGTGTCCCCCACTGTGTCCCGCTTGTCCCCCTCTGTGTCCCACTGTGTCCCCTGCTGTGTCCCAACTGTGTCCTGCTATGTTCCGCTGTGTCACGCTGTGTCCTCGCTGTGTCTCCCGCAGTGTCCCGCAGTGTCCCCCCTGTGTCCCCCGCTGTGTCCCGCTGGGTCCCTCTGTGTCCCCTGCTGTGTACCCTGCTCTGTCCCACTGTGTCCCCCGCTGTGTCCCGCTGTGTCCCGCTGTGTAATGCTGTGTCCTGCTGTGTCCCCCATTGAGTCCAGCTGTGTCCCCTCTGTGTCCCAATTTGTCCTCGCTGTGTCCCACGCTGTGTCCCGCTGGGTCCCTCTGTGTCCCCTGCTGTGTACCCTGCTCTGTCCCACTGTGTCCCCCGCTGTGTCCCGCTGTATCCCGCTGTGTAATGCTGTGTCCTGCTGTGTCCCCCACTGAGTCCAGCTGTGTCCCCTCTGTGCCCCAATTTGTCCTCGCTGTGTCCCCCGCAGTGTCCCGCTGGGTCCCGCTGTGTCCTCGCTGTGTCCCGCTGTGTCCTCGCTGTGTCCCCCGCTGTGTCCTGCTCTGTTCCCCGCTGTGTCTCCCGCTTTGTCCCCGCTGTGCCCCGCTGTGTCCCAGTGTGTCCCTCTATGTCCCCCACTGTGTTCCCTTGTGTCCCCAGCTGTGTACCCCGCTGTGTCCCGCTGTGTCCCCGCTGTATCAACGCTGTGTCCCTCTGGGTCCCGCTGTGTCCTCTCAGTGTACACCGCTGTGTCCCACTGTGTCCCCCGCTGTGTCCCTCGCTGTGTTCCGCTGTGTCCCCCACTGTGTCCCTCTGTGTCCTCCCTGTGTCCCCTGCTGTGTCCTGCTATGTCCCCCGGTGTGTCCCGCTGTGTCCCCTGCTGTGTCCCTCGCTGTGTCCCTGCTGTGCCCCGCTGTGTCCCGCTGTGTCCCGCTGTGTCCCTCTGTGTCCCCTGCTGTGTCCCTGCTGTGTCCCACTGTGTCCCCTGCTGTGTCCCTGCTGTGTCTGCGCTGTGTGCCCGCTGTGTCCCGCTTTGTACCCCGCTGTGTCCAGCTGTGTCACCGCTGTGTTCCACTCTGTCCACTCTCTGTCCCCCGCTATCCCCTGCTGTGTCCCCCGCTGTATCCAGCTGTTTCCCCCACTTTGTCCCGCTGTGTCCCCGTAGTATCGCCGCTGTGGCGCAATGTGTCACACTGTGTCCCGTGGTGTCCCGCTTTGTCCCCTGCTGTGTTCCCCGCTGAGTCCCGCTGTATCCCACTGTGTTCCGTGGTGTCCCGTTTGTCCCCCGCTGTGTCCCCCGCTGAGTCCCCTCTGTGTCCCCGCTGTGTCCCGCTGTGTCCTCACTGTGTCCCCCGCTGTGTCCTGCTCTGTTCCCTGCTGTGTCTCCTGCTTTGTCCTCGCTGTGCCCCGCTGTGTCCCCCGCTGTGCCCCGTTGTGTCCCCAGCTGTGTACCCCGCTCTGTCCCGCTGTGTCCCCGTTGTAATGACGCTGTGTCCCGCTGGGCCCAGCTGTGTCCTCGCTGTGTCCCGCTGTGTACCCTCTGTGTCCGCCACTGTGTCCCGCTGTGTCCCGATGTGTACTGCTGTGTCCCCCGCTGAGTCCCGCTGTGTCCCCGCTGTGTCCAAATGTGTACTCACTGTGTCCCCCGCTTTGTCCCGCTGTGTCCCCCTGTGTCCCCCGCTGTGTCCTG
>NW_012289699.1:0-7650 GCF_000151885.1 Dipodomys ordii | reverse complement strand
GCAGTATCCCGCTGTGTCCTCGCTGTGTTCACGGCTGTGTCCCGCAGTGTCCCCCGCTGTGTCCCCCACTGTGTCCCCCGCTGTGTCCCCCACTGTGTCCCCCGCTGTGTCCTCGCTGTGTTCCCCGGTGTGTCCCGCTGTGTCCTCGCTGGGTCCGCCGCTGTGTCCCACTGTGTCCCGCTGTGTCCCGCTCTGTCCCTGCTGTGTCCCGCTGTGTCCTGCTGTGTCTTCGATGTGTCTCCCGCTGTCTCTCGCTCTGTCCCCTGCTTCGTCTCACGATTTGTACTCGCTGTGTCCCACTGTTTCCCCCTGTGTCCCGCTGTGCCCCCACTGTGTCCCGTTATGTCCACATATGTGTACCACGCTGTGTAACGCTGTATCCCCGCTGTATCGACGCTGTGTCCCGCTGTGTCCTCGCTGTGTTCCCCGCTGTGTCGCGCTGTGTCCCGCTCTGTCCCTGCTGTGTCCCGCTGTGTACTGCTGTGTCCTCCCTGTGTCCCCCGCTGTCTCCCGCTCTGTCCCCCGCTGTGTCTCACGATTTGTCCTCGCTGTGTCTCACTGTGTCCCGCTCTGTCCCGCTGTGCCCCCACTGTGTCCCCTTCTGTCCACAGATTTGTACTACACTGTGTAACGCTGTATCCCCGCTGTATCGACGCTGGGTCCCCCTGGGTCCCGCTGTGTCCTCGCCGTGTTCCCTGCTGTGTCCCGCTGTGTCCTGCTGTGTCCTCGCTGTGTCCCCCGCTGTCTCCCGCTCTGTCCCCCGCTTCGTCTCACGATTTGTCCTCGCTGTGTCCCACTGTGTCCCGCTGTGTCCCGCTGTGCCCCCACTGTGTCCCGTTATGTCCACATATGTGTACCACGCTGTGTAACGCTGTATCCCCGCTGTATCGACGCTGTGTCCCGCTGTGTCCTCGCTGTGTTCCCCGCTGTGTCCCGCTGTGTCCCGCTCTGTCCCTGCTGTGTGCCGCTGTGCCCTGCTGTGTCCTCCCTGTGTCCCCTGCTGTCTCCCGCTCTGTCCCCCGCTGTATCTCACGATTTGTCTTCGCTTTGTCCCACTGTGTCCCGCTGTGTCCCGCTGTGCCCCCAATGTGTCCCCTTGTGTCCACAGATGTGTACCACACTGTGTAACGCTGTATCCCCGCTGTATCGACGCTGTGTCCCGCTGGGTCCCGCTGTGTCCCGCTGTGTCCCCCGGTGTGTCCCCTGCTGTTTTCCTGTCTGTGTCCCCCGCTATGTCCTGCTGTGTCCTCGCTGGGCCCCCCGCTGTCTCCCACTGGGTACCCCGCTGTGTCCCGCTGTGTCCCCTGCTGTGTACCCTGCTTTGTCCCGCTGTGTTCCCCGCTGTGTCCCGCTGTGTCCCCCGCTGTGTCCCGCTGTGTCCTCGCTGTATCGCGCTCTGTCTCCCCCTTGTCCCCGCTGTGTCCCGCGCTGTCCCGTGGTGTCCCGCTTTGTCCCCCGCTGTGTCCGCCGCTGAGTCCCCGCTGTGTCCCCGCTGTGTCCCGCTCTGTCCTCCCTGTGTCCCCCGCTGTGTCCCGCTGTGTCCCCTGCTGTGTCCCGCTGTGTCTACTGCTGTGTTCCTGCTGTGTCCAGCTGTGTCCCGCTGTATCCCCCTGTGTCCTCACTGTGTCCCACGCTGTGTTCCGCTGAGTACTTGCTGTGTCCCCTGCTGTGTCCTCGCTGTGTCCCCCGCTGTCTCCCGCTCTGTCCCCCGCTGTGTCTCACGCTTTATCCCGTCTGTGTCCCACTCTGTCCCGCTGTGTCCCGCTGTGTCCACCACTGTGTCCCTTTGTGTCCCCAGCTGTGTAACCCGCTGTGTAACGCTGTGAATCCCGCTGTATCGAGATGTGTCCCGCTGGGTCCCGCTGTGTCCTTGCTCTGTTATTCGTGGTGTCCCCCTCTGTCCCCCGCTGTGTCCCCCGCTCTGTCCTACTGTGTCCCCCGCTGTGTCTTGTTGTGTCCTACTGTGTCCCGTGGTGTCCCGCTTTTTTCCCACTATGTCCCCTGCTGAGTCCCCTCTGTGTCCCCGCTGTGCCCAGCTGTGTCCTCGCTGTGTCCTCTGCTGTCTCCCGCTTTGTCCTACCCTGTGTCCTACTGTGTCCCAATGTGTCCCTGCAGTGTCCCGCACTGTGTCCCGCTGTGTCCCGCTGTGTCCCTGCTGAGTCATGCAGGGTCCCGCTGGGTCCCGCTGGGTCCCCGCTGTGTCTCCGCTGTGTCCCGCTGTGTCCCCCGCTGTGTCCCCGCTGTGTCCCGCTGTGTCCCCCGCTGTGTCCCGCTGTGTCCCGCTGTGTCCCCCGCTGTGTCCCGCTGTGACCCCCGCTGTGTCCTGCTGTGTCCACTGCTGTGACGCTGTGTCCCCCACTGTCCCCCGCTGTGTCCCCCACTGTCCCCCGCTGTGTCCCGCTGTGTCCCAAAGTGTCCCCAGCTGTGTCCCGGTGTGTCACCGCTGAGTCCCGCTGTGTCCTCGCTGTGTCCCCCGCTGTGTCCTTCTTTGTCCCTGCTGTGTACCCCGCTGTGTCCCGTTGTGTCCCCCACTGTGTCCCGCTGTGTCCCCTGCTGTGTCCCTATTGTGTCACGCTTTGTTTCGCTGTGTCCGGCTGTGTCCTCGCTCTATCTCCCTCAGTGTCCACCTGTGTCACGCTCTGTCCCCTCTGTGTCCCTCTGTGTCCAGCTCTGTCCCCGCTGTGTGTCCGCTGTGTCCCGCTGTGTACCCTTCTGTGTCCAGCTGTGTCCCCTCTGTGTCCCGCTGTGTCCATTCTCTGTCCCCCGCTGTCCACCGCTGTGTCTCCTGGCTGTGTCCCGCAGTGTCCCCGCTGTGTCCCGCTGTGTCCTACTGTGTCCCGTGGTGTCCCGCTTTTTTCCCTCTATGTCCCCTGCTGAGTCCCCTCTGTGTCCCCGCCGTGTCCCCCACTGTCTTCCGCTCTGTCCCCCGCTACGTCTCACGATTTGTCCTCGCTGTGTCCCACTGTGTCCCGCTCTGCCCCCACTGTGTCCCGTTGTGTCCACAGATGTGAACCACGCTGTGTAACGCTGTATCCCCGCTGTATCGACGCTGTGTCCCGCTGGGTCCCGCTGTGTCCTCGCTGTGTTCCCCGCTGTTTCCTCGCTTTGTCCCCCACTGTGTCCCGCTGTGTCCTCGCTGGGTCCTCCGCTGGGTCCCGCTGTGTCCCCTGCTGTGTCCCGCTGTGTCCCACTCTGTCCCGCTCTGTCCCTGCTGTGTCCCGCTGTGTCCTGCTGTGTCCTCGCTGTGTCTCCCGCTGTCTCCCGCTCTGTCCCCCGCTTCGTCTCACGATTTGTCCTCGCTGTGTCCCACTGTGTCCCGCTGTGTCCCGCTGTGCCCCGACTGTGTCCCCTTGTGTCCACAGATTTGTACCACACTGTGTAGCGCTGTATCCCCGCTGTATCGATGCTGGGTCCCGCTGGGTCCCGCTGTGTCCTCGCCGTGTTCCCTGCTGTGTCCCGCTGTGTCCTGCTGTGTCCTCGCTGTGTCCCCCGCTGTCTCCCTCTCTGTCTCCCGCTTCGTCTCACGATTTGTCCTCGCTGTGCCCCCACTTTGTCCCGTTGTGTCCACAGATGTGTACCACGCTGTGTAAGGCTGTATCCCAGCCGTATCGACACTGTGTCCCACTGGGTCCCGCTGGGTCCTCGCTGGGTCCACCACTGTGTCCCACTGTTTCCACCGCTGTGTCCCGCTGTGTCCCCCGCTCTCTCCCCCTGTGTCCACCACTGTGTCCCGCTGTTTCCCCCGCTGTGTCCCGCTGTGTCCTCGCTGTGTCCCCCGCTGTCTCCCGCTCTGTCCCCCGCTGTGTCTCACGCTTTGTCCCCGATGTGTCCCACTGTGTTCCGCTGTGTCCCGCTGTGCCCCCACTGTGTCCCGTTGTGTCCACAGCTGTGTACCGCGCTGTGTAACGCTGTATCCCCGCTGTATCGACGCTGTGTCCCGATGTGTCCCTCAGTGTCCCCCGCTGTGTCCCCCGCTGTGTCCTCGCTGTGTTCCCCGCTGTGTCCCGCTGTGTCCTCGCTGTGTCCCCCGCTGTGTCCCACTGTGTCCCCTGCTGTGTCCCGCTGTTTCCCGCTCTGTCTGTGCTGTGTCCCGCTGTGTCCTGCTCTGTCCTCGCTGTGTCCCCCGCTGTCTCCCGCTACGTCTCACGATTTGTCCTTGCTGTGTCCAACTGTGTCCCGCTCTGCCCCCACTGTGTCCCGCTGTATCCACAGATGTGAACCACGGTGTGTAACGCTGTATCCCCGCTGTATCGACGCTGTGTCCCGCTGGGTCCCGCTGTGTCCTCGCTGTGTTCCCCGCTGTGTCCCGCAGTGTCCCCCGCTGTGTCCCCCGCTGTGTCCTCTCTGTGTCCCCCACTGTGTCCCGCTGTGTCCTCGCTGGGTCCTCCGCTGTGTCCCGCTCTGTCCCCCGCTGTGTCCCGCTGTGTCCTGCTCTGTCCCGCTCTGTCCCTGCTATGTCCCGCTGTGTACTGCTGTGTCCTCGCTATGTCCCCCGCTGTGTCCCCCGCTCTGTCCTACTGTGTCCCCCGCTGTGTCCCGTTGTGTCCCGCTGTGTCCCCCGCTGTGCCCCTGCTGTGTCCCCGCTGTGTCACGCTGTGTCCTGCTTTGTCCCGTTGTGTCCCGCTGTAACCCTGCTGAGTCCCCCTGTGTCCCCGCTGTGTCCTGCTGTGTCGTCGCTCTGTCCTCCGCTGTGTCCCGCTGTGTCTTCTGCTGTGTCCCGCTGTGTCAGTTTGTGTCCCGCTGTATCCCCCTGTGACCCCGCTGAGTCCCTGCTGTGTCCTCGCTGTGTCCCCCGCTGTGTCCCGCCGTGTCCTCGCTGGGTCCCCCGCTGTGTCCCGCTTGTCCCGCTCTGTCCCTGCTGTGTCCTGCTGTGTCACGCTGTGTCCCCGCTTTGTTCCCGCTGTGTCCCACTGTGTACTTCGTTGTGTCAGGCTGTGTCCCCCGCTTTGTCCCGCTGTATCCCCGCAGTGTCCCCGCTGTGTCCCGCTGTGTCACACTGTGTCCCATGGTGTCCTGCTTTGTCCCCAGCTGTGTCCCCCGCTGAGTCCCCTCGGTGTCCTGCTGTGTCCTCGCTGTGTGCCACGCTGTCTCCCACTTTGTCCCACGCTGTGTCCCACTGTGTCCTCGCTGTGTCCCCCACTGTGTCCCGCTATGTCCCCGCTGTGTCCCAAGCTGTGTCCCGCTGTGTCCCGCTGTGTACCCAGCTGTGTCCTGCTATGTTCCCGCAGTGTCCCCGCTGTGTCCCCGCTGTGTACTGCTGTGTCCTCGATGTGTCCCCCGCTGTGTTCCGTTGTGTCCCCAGCTGTGTACCCCGCTGTGTCCCGCTGTGTCCCCGCTGTATCGACGCTGTGTCCCGCTGTGTCCCGCTGTGTCCCGCTTTGTCCCCCGCTGTGTCCCCCGCTGAGTCCCCGCTGTGTCCCGCTCTGTCCTCCCTGTGTCCCCCGCTGTGTCCCGCTGTGTCCCCTGCTGTGTCCCGCTGTGTCTACTGCTTTGTTCCTGCTGTGTCCCGCTGTGTCCCCCTGTGTCCTCACTGTGTCCCACGCTGTGTTCCGCTGAGTACTTGCTGTGTCCCCCGATGTGCCCCGTTGTGTCCCCAGCTGTGTACTCCGCTGTGGCCCACTCTGTCCCCGCTGTATCGACGCTGTGTCCCGCTGGGTCCTGCTGTGTCCTCGCTGTGTCCACCGCTGTGTCCCGCTGTGTCCACCGCTGTGTACCGCTGTGTCCCCAGTTGTGTCCCACTGTGTCCCGCTGTGGCCCCCGCTGTGTCCCCCGCTGTGTCCCGCTGTGTCCCCCGCTGTCTCCCGCTGTGTCCACTGCTGTGTCCCCGCTGTGTCCCACTTTTTCCCCCGCTGTGTCCCGCTGTGTCCTCGCTGTGTCTCCCGCTGTGTCCCGCTGTGTCTTCGCTGTGTCCCCTGCTGTGTCCCGCTGTGTCCCCCGCTGTGTCCTGATGTGTCCCGCTTTGTCCCGCTGTGTCCCTGCTGTGACCCTCAGTGTCCCGGTGTGTCCCCGCTGTGGCCCCTCTGTGTCCCGCTGTGTCCCGCTCTGTCCCTGCTGTGTCCTGCTGTGTCACGCTGTGTCCCCACTTTGTGCCCGCTGTGTCCCGCTGTGTACTCCGTTGTGTCAGGCTGTGTCCCCCGCTTTGTCCCGCTGTGTCCCCGCAGTGTCGCCGCTGTGTCCCGCTGTGTCACACTGTGTCCCATGGTGTCCAGCTTTGGCCCCAGCTGTGTCCCCCGCTGAGTACCCTCGGTGTCCTGCTGTGTCCTTGCTGTGTGACCCGCTGTCTCCCACTTTGTCCCACGCTGTGTCCCACTGTATCCTCGCTGTGTCCCCCGCTGTCTCCCGCTGTGTCCCCCACTCTGTACCGCTGTTTCCCGCTGTGTCCCCCGCTGTGTCCCGCTGTGTCCCCGCAGGGTCACCGCTGTTTCGCGCTGTGTCCCGCTGTGTTCCGTGGTGTCCCGCGTTGTCCCCCGCTGTGTCCCCAGCTGAGTCCCCGCTGTGTCTCCGCTGTGTCCCTGCTGTGTCCCGCTGTGTCCTCGCTGTGTCCCCCGCTGTCTCCCGCTCTGTCCCCCGCTGTGTCTCACAGCTTTATCCCGTCTGTATCCCACTCTGTAACACTGTGTCCCAACTGTGTCCACCACTGTGTCCCTTTGTGTCCCCAGGTGTGTAACCCGCTGTGTAACGCTGTGAATCCCGCTGTATCGAGGCTGTGTCCCGCTGGGTCCCGCTGTGTCCTTGCTCTGTTATTCGTGGTGTCCCCCTCTGTAACCCGCTGTGTCCCCCGCTCTGTCCTACTGTGTCCCCCGCTGTGTCCCTGCTGTGTCCCCGCTATGTCCCCCGCTGAGTCCCCTCGGTGTCCTGCTGTGTCCTCGCTGTGTGCCCCGCTGTCTCCCACTTTGTCCCACGCTGTGTCCCACTGTGTCCTCGCTGTGTCCCCCGCTCTGTCCCGCTGTGTCCACCGCTGTGTCCCGCTGTGTCCCCCGCTGTGTCCCGCTGTGTCCTCGCTGTGTCCCCCATTATCTCCCGCTCTGTCCCTCTCTGTGTCTCACGCTTTGTCCCCGCTATGTCCCACTGTGTTCTGCTGTGTCCCGCTGTGCCCCCACTGTGTCCCGTTGTGACCACAGCTGTGTACCCCGCTGTGTAACGCTGTGTCCCCGCTGTATCGACGCTGTGTCCCGCTGGGTCCAGCTGTGTCCTCGCTGTGTTCCCCGCTGTGTCTCGCAGTGTCCCCCGCTGTGTCCCCCGCTGTGTCCTCGCTGTGTCCCGCTTTGTCCCCTGCTGTGTCCTTGCTGTGTCCCCCGCTGTGTCCCGCTGTGTCCCCGCAGGATCACCGCTGTTTCCCGCTGTGTCCCGTGGTGTCCCGCTTTGTCCCCCGCTGTGTCACCCGCTGAGTCCCCGCTGTGTCCCCGCTGTGTCGCGCTCTGTCATCCCTGTGTCCCCCGCTGTGTCCCGCTGTGTCCTCTGCTGTTTCCCGCTGTGTCTACTGCTGTGTTCCTGCTGTGTCCCGCTGTGTCCCCCTGTGTCCTCACTGTGTCCCACGCTGTGTTCCGCTGAGTCCTTGCTGTGTCCCCCGATGTGCCCCGTTGTGTCCCCAGCTGTGTACCCCGCTGTGGCCCACTCTGTCCCCGCTGTATCGACGCTGTGTCCCGCTGG
>NW_012289698.1:0-1573 GCF_000151885.1 Dipodomys ordii | reverse complement strand
GCTGTGTCACACTGTGTCCCATGGTGTCCCCGCTTTTTCCCCCGCTGTTTCCCCCGCTGAGTCCCATTTGTGTCCCCACTGTGTCCCGCTGTGTCCCGCTGTGTCCTAGCTGTGTCCCCCGCTGTGTCCCGCTGTGTCCCGCTGTGTCCTCGCTGTGTCCCCCGCCGTCTCCCGCTCTGTCCCCCGCTGTGTCTCACGCTTTATCCCTTCTGTGTCCCACTCTGTCCCGCTGTGTCCCGCTGTGCCCACACTGTGTCCCGTTGTGTCCACAACTGTGTATCCCGCTGTGACCCCGCTGAGTCCCCGCTGTGTCCCCGCTGTTTCCCCCGCTGTCTCCCACTCTGTCCCCCGCTGTGTCTCACGCTTTGTCCCCGCTGTGTCCCACTGTGTCCCGCTGTGTCCCGCTGTGCCCACACTGTGTCCCGTTGTGTCCACAGCTGTGTACCACGCTGTGTAACGCTGTGTCCCCGCTGTATCTACGCTGTTCCTCGCTGTGTCCCGCTGTGTCCCCCGCTGTGTCCTTGCTGTGTCCCCAGCTGTGTCCCACTTTGTCCTAGCTGGGTCCCCCGCTGGGTCTCGCTGTGTCCCCCGCTGTGTCCCACTGTGTTCCGCTGTGTCCCGCTCTGTCCCTGCTGTGTCCCGCTGTGTCCCGCTGTGTCCCCCTGTGTGCGCGCTGTGTCCCGCTATGTACTCCGTTGTGTCCAGCTGTTTCACCGCTGTGTCCCCCGCTTTGTCCCGCTGTGTCCCGCGGTGGCCTCGGTGCCTCCCCCGCTGTGTCCCGCTGTGTCCCCCGCTGTGTCCCGCTGTGTCCCGCTCTGTCCCTGCTGTGTCCCGCTGTGCCCTGCTGTGTCGTCGCTGTGTCCCCCGCTGTCTCCCGCTCTGTCCCTTGCTGTGTCTCATGATTTGTCCTTGCTTTGTCCCACTGTGTCCCGCTGTGTCCCGCTGTCTCCCCACTGTGTCCCGTTGTGTCCACAGCTGTGTAACACGCTGTGTAATGCTGTGTACCCGCTGTATATACGCTGTGTCCCGCTGGGTCCCGCTGTGTCCTCGCTGTGTTCCCCGCTGTGTCCCGCTGTGTACCCCTCTGTGTCCCCTGCTGTGTCCCGCATTGTCCCGCTGTGTACTGCTGTGTCGCCTGCTGAGTCCCGCTGTGTCCCCGCTGTGTCCCGCTCTGTCCCTGCTGTGTCCCGCTGTGCCCTGTTGTGTCGTCGCTGTGTTCCCCGCTGTCTCCCGCTCTGTCCCTCGCTGTGTCTCACGATTTGTCCTTGCTTTGTCCCACTGTGTCCCGCTGTGTCCCGCTGTGTCCCCACTGTGTCCCGTGGAGTCCACAGCTGTGCAACACGCTGTGTAATGCTGTGTACCCGCTGTATCGACGCTGTGTCCCGCTGGGTCCCGCTGTGTCCTCGCTGTGTTCCCCGCTGTGTCCCGCTGTGTACCCCTCTGTGTCCCCTGCTGTGTCCCGCATTGTCCCGCTGTGTACTGCTGTGTCACCTGCTGAGTCCCGCTGTGTCGCCTGCTGAGTCCCGCTGTATCCCCGCTGTGTCCCAATGTGTCCTCGCTGTGTCCCCCGCTG
>NW_012289697.1:0-714 GCF_000151885.1 Dipodomys ordii | reverse complement strand
GCCCCCCACAGCTTGCCCTCTCCATGGCCGCTCTGATTGCCAAACAGAAATTGCTCAGCCCTTCTCTGTGGCTGACTCATCCCAGAAGGCCCCAGCTCTGATATCGCTACTGTCAGTCCATTTCCTCATTATCAGGGGCCAAAAGAAAAAGCTGGGAAAGAGCCTGTCAGTGTCTGGGTTCCCCGTAGGTCCCCAGCAGGGAGAGGGAGGCCAGGCCTCGAGAGACTCTGGGAAGGGGCAACTTTTTTGGAATCTTTTTATGTTCTACTGTTATATTCTACTGCAATCTTTGCGAGGCTAGACAAGGATAACTTAGTTCCAGGATTTTTTTGGTTACCGTTTCCACATGTGTGAGGATGCTGTAATACTGGAGATATGAGCTGGGGGGCTGGAACCTCATCCTGCCCCATTCCGTCCCCGACTTCTGTGCTGAAGGCCTTACCCTCCATGGTCGCAGCATGGTTCGGTGGAAGTCTTTCAATCCCACAGTACTTCTCTAACCCTCTTCCCCACTTGACTGTTGTGTCCTTCGGGGACGACAGACCCTGTGTGTGCAGCGGCAGCACAATTTGATCCATATCAGATGAGTGCTCCGTCAGCTCCAGTGCACGCTCTTTATCAGACTTGATCTCAGTCTTGACTCAACTCGCCTTATGTATACACTGAAGATATGACTTCGCCGATATCACCCAATCAGGATTGCAGTCTTCTCTG
>NW_012289696.1:0-10399 GCF_000151885.1 Dipodomys ordii | reverse complement strand
TAGTGTGGTACAAATCTGTGGACACAAGGGGACACAGTGGGGGCACAGCGGGACAGAGTGGAACACAGTGGGACACAGCGAGGACAAATCGTGAGACACAGCGGGGGACAGAGCGGGAGACAGCGGGGGACACAGCGAGTACACAGCAGTACACAGCGGGACACAGCAGGGACAGAGCGGGACAGAGCGGGACACAGCGGGACACAGCGGGAGACACAGCGGGACACAGCGGAGGACCCAGCGAGGACACAGCGGGACACAGTGGGGGACACAGCGAGGAAACAGCGGGGGACACAGCGGGGGACACTGCGGGACACAGCGGGGAACACAGCGAGGACACAGCGGGACCCAGCGGGACACAGCATCGATACAGCGGGGATACAACGTTACACAGCGTGGTTCACATCTGTGGACACAACGGGACACAGTGGGGGCAGAGCGGGACACAGTGGGACACAGCGAGGACAAATCGTGAGACGTAGCGGGGGACAGAGCGGGAGACAGCGGGGGACACAGCGAGGACACAGCAGGACACAGCGGGACACAACAGGGACAGAGTGGGACACAGCGGGACACAGCGGGGGACACAGTGGGACACAGCGGGGGACCCAGCGAGGACCCAGTGGGACACAGCGGGGAACACAGCGTGGACACAGCGGGGGACACAGCGGGACACAGCGTCGATACAGCGGGGACACAGCGTTACACAGCGTGGTACACAGCTGTGGACACAACGGGACACAGTGGGGTCACAGCGGGACACAGCGGAACACAGTGGGACACATCGGGGACAAAGCGTGAGACACAGCGTGGGACAGAGCGGGAGACTGAGGGGGACAGAGCGAGGACACAGCGGGACACAGCGGGGGAAACAGCGGGACACAGCGGTAGACAAAGGGGGACAGAGCGGGGGACAGAGCGGGACACAGCGGTGGACACAGTGGGACACAGCGGTGGACACAGCGAGGACACAGCGGGACCAAGCGGGACACAGCGTCGATACAGCGGGGACAGAGTGGGCCACAGCGGGACACAGCAGGAACAAAGCAGTAGACACAGCAGGACACAGCAGGGGACACAGCGGGACACAGCCGGGGACACAGGGAGGACAGAGCGGGACACAGCGGGGACTCAGCGGGGGACACAGCGGGGGACAAAGCGGGACACCACGGGACACAGCGGAACACAGCGGGGACAAGGAGGAGACAGAGCAGGACACAACGAGGACACAGCGGGACAAAGCAGGGGACACAGCAGGGGACACAGCGGGACACAGCGGGGGACACAGCGGGACACAGAGGGGACACAGCGAGGACACAGCGGGATACAGCGGGGGACACAGCGAGGACACAGCGGGGGACGCACCGGGGGACACAGCGGGACAAAGCAGGGTACACATCAGGGGACACAGCGGGACACAGCGGGACACAGCGGGGGGCACAGCGGGACACAGCGGGGGACACAGCGAGGACACAGCGGGGGACACACCGGGGGACACAGCAGAACACAGCAGGGAACACAGCGAGGACACAGCGGGACCCAGCAAGACACAGCGTCGATACAGCAGGGATACAGCGTTACACAGTGTGGTACACATCTGTGGACACAAGGGGACACTGTGTGGGCACAGCGGGACACAGCAGGACACAGTGGGACAAAGCAAGGACAAATCGTGAGACACAGCGAGGGACAGAGCTCGAGACAGCGGGGGACACAGCTAGAACACAGCAGGGCACAGCGGGACACAGCAGGGACAGAGCGGGACAGAGCGCGACACAGCGGGACACAGCGGGGGACACAGTGGGACCCAGCGGGGAACCCAGCGAGGACACAGCATGACAAAGCGGGGGACACAGCAAGGACACAGGGGGACCCAGCGGGACACAGCGTCGATACAGCGGGGATAGAGTGGGCCACAGCGGGGTACACAGCTGGGGACACAACGGGACACATCGGTGGACACAGCAAGGACTCAGCGGAACACAGCGTGGGACACAGTGAGGACACAGGGGGACACAGCGGGACACAGCGGGACACAGCAGGAACACAGCAGTAGACACAGCGGGAAACAGCAGGGGACACAGCGGGACACAGCGGGGGACACAGAGAGGACAGAGCGCGACACAGCGGGGACTCAGCGGGGACTCAGCGGGGGACACAGCGGGGGACAAAGCGGGACACCACGGGACACAGCGGGAAACAGCGGTGACCCTGCGGGGACACAGCGGGACACAGCGGGGGACACAGCAAGGACACAGCGGGACACAGCAGGGGACACAGCGAGGACACAGCGGGGGACACAGCGGGGGACACTGCGAGACACAGCGGGGAACACAGCGAGGACACAGCGGGACACAGCGGGACACAGCGTCGATACAGCAGGGACACAGCGTTACACAGCGGGGTACACAGCTGTGGACACAACGGGACACAGTGGGGGCACAGCGGGACACAGCAGAACACAGTGGGACACAGCGGGGACAAAGCGTGAGACACAGCGGGGGACAGAGCGGGAGACAGCGGGGGACACAACGAGGACACAGCGGGACACAGCGGGGGACACAGCGGGACACAGCGGTGGACACAGCGGGACAGAGCGGGGGACACAGCGGGACACAGCGGTGGACACAGCGGGAAACAGCGGTGGACACAGCGAGGACACAGCAGAACCCAGCGGGACACAGTGTCGATACAGCGGGGACAGAGTGGGCCACAGCGGGGTACACAGCTGGGGACACATCGGGGCACATCGGAGGACACAGCAAGGACTCAGCGGAACACAGCGTGGGACACAGTGAGGACACAGGGGGACACAGCGGGACACAGCGGGACAGAGCAGGAACACAGCAGTAGACACAGCGGGACACAGCCGGGGACACATTGGGACACAGCGGGGACACAGCGGGGACACAGTGGTACTCAGCGGGGGACACAGCAGTACACAGCGGGACACAGCTGGGACACAGCGGGGACTCAGCGGGGGACACAGCGGGGGACAAAGCGGGACACCACGGGACAGAGCGGGACACAGCGGGGACAAGGGGGAGACAGAGCGGGACACAGCGAAGACACAGCGGGACACAGCGGGGGACACAGCGGGACACAGCGGCGGACACAGCGGGACAAAGCAGGGTACAGAGCAGGGGACACATCGGGATACAGAGGGACACAGCGGGGGACCAAGCGGGAAACAGCGGGGGGCCCAGCGAGGACACAGCGGGACACAGCGGGGGACACAGACAGGAAAACAGCGGGGGACACACCGGGGGACACAGCGGGACACAGCAGGGAACACAGTGAGGACACAGCGGGACCCAGCGGGACCCAGCGTCGATACAGCGGGGATACAGCGTTACACAGTGTGGTACAAATCTGTGGACACAAGGGGACACAGTGGGGGCACAGCGGGACAGAGCGGGACACAGTGGGACACAGCGAGGACAAATCATGAGACACAGCGAGGGACAGAGCGGGAGACAGCGGGGGACACAGCGAGGACACAGCAGGCACAGCGGGACACAGCAGGGACAGAGCGGGACACAGCGGGACACAGCGGGGGACACAGCGGGACACAGCGGGGGACGCAGCGAGGACACAGCGGGGCAAAGCGGGACAAAGCAGGGGACACAGCGGTGAAACAGCTGGACACAACGGAGTACATAGCGGGACACAGCACGCACACAGGGGGACACAGCGTGACACAGAGGGATACAGCATTGATAGAGCGGGACACTGTGGGACACAGTGGGACACAGCGGGGGACCCAGTGGGACTCAGCGGGGGACCTAGCTAGGACACAGTGGGACACAGCTCGGGACTCAGCGAGGACACAGCGGGGGACACATCGGGTGGACACAGCTGGGACACAGCAAGGAACAGCGTAGATACAGCGGGGACAGAGCGTTACACAGCGTGGTACACAGCTGTGGATACAACGGGACACAGTGTGGGCACAGCGGGACACAGCGGGACAGAGTGGGACACAGACGGGATAAAGCGTGAGACACAGCGGGGGAAAGAGTGGGAGACAGCGGGGGACACAGCGGGGACACAGCGGGGACTCAGCGGGGTCACAGCGGGATACAGCGGGACACGGAGTGACACAGCGGGACACAGCAGAGGACACAGCGGGACACAGCGGAGGACAGAGCGACGACACAGCAGGACACAGCGGGGACTCAGGGGGACTCAGCAGGGTTACAGCAGGAATCAACGGGACACAGCAGGACACAGCGTGACACAGCGGGGACACAGCAGGGACACAGCAGGGACACAGCGGGGGACACAGCGGGACAAAACGGGACACAGCGGAGGACACAGTAGGACAGAGCAGGGGACACAGTGGGGGACAGAGAGGGACAACACGAATAACAGAGCAAGGACAGAGAGGGACCCAGCGGGACACAGCCTCGATACAGCGGGATTCACAGCGTTACACAGCAGGTTACACAGCTGGGGACACAAAGGGACACAGTGGTGGACACAGCGGGACACAGCGGGACAGAGTGTGATACAGATGGGATAAAGCGTGAGACACAGCGGGGGACAGAGCGGGAGACAGCGGGGGACACAGCGAGGACACAGCGGGACACAGCGGGGACACAGCGGAGACACAGCGGGGACTCAGCTGGGGACACAGCGGGGGACAAAGCGGGACACCACGGAACACAGCGGGACACAGCGCGAAACAGCGGTGACCCTGCGGGGACACAGCGGGACACAGCGGGGGACACAGCGGGAAACAGCGGGACAGAGTGGGGGACACAGCGTGACACAGCGGGGGACACAGCGAGGACACAGTGGGACACAGCGTGGGACAAAGTGGGAGAAAGCGGGGCACACAGCGAGGACACAGCAGGACACCGAGGGTACTCAGCGGGGGACACAGCTGGGGACAAAGTAGGACACCATGGGACACAGTGTGACACAGCGGGACACAGCGGCGACACTGCGGGGACACAGCGGGACACAGCGGGGCACAGCAGGGACACAGCGGGGACACTGCGGGAACATAGCAGGACACAGCGTCGATACAGCGGGGACACAGTGGGCCACAGCGGGGTAAACAGCTGGGGACACAACGGGGCACATCGGGGGACACAGCAAGTACTCAGCAGAACACAGCGTGGGACACAGTGAGGACACAGGGGGACACAGCAGGACACAGCGGGACACAGCAGGAACACAGCAGTAGACACAGCGGGACAAAGCAGGGGACACAGCGGGACACAACGTGGGACACAGGGAGGACAGAGCGGGACACAGCGGGGACTCAGCGGGGGACACAGCGGGGGACAAAGCGGGACACAGCGGGACACAGCGGGACACAGCGTCGATACAGCGGGGACACAGCGGGACACAGCGGGGTACACAGCTGGGGACACAACGGAACACAGCGGGGAACACATCGAGGACACAGCAGGACACAGCAGGGACACAGCGGGGACACTGCGGGAACATCCAGGACACAGCGGGGTAAACAGCGGGACACAGCTTGGGACACAGCGGGGACATAGCGGGACACAGCGGGGGACACAGCGAGGACACAGTGGGACACAGCGTGGGACAAAGTGGGAGACAGTGGGGCACACAGCGAGGACACAGCAGGACACCGAGGGGACTCAGCGGGGGACACAGCGGGGACACAGCAGGGACACAGCGGGGGACACAGTAGGACAGAGCGGGGGACACAGCGGGGGACAGAGGGGGACACCACGAATAACAGAGCAAGGACACAGCGGGACCCAGCGTGACACAGCCTCGATACAGCGGGATTCACAGCGTTACACAGCTGGGGACACAAAGGGACACAGTGGTGGACACAGCGGGACACAGCGGGACAGAGTGGGATACAGACGGGATAAAGCGTGAGACACAGCGGGGGACAGAGCGGGAGACAGCGGGGGACACAGCGAGGACACAGCGGGACACAGCGGGGACACATCGGGGACACAGCGGGGACTCAGCTGGGGACACAGCGGGGGACAAAGCGGGACACCATGGAACACAGCGGGACACAGCAGGACACCGAGGTTACTCAGCGGGGGACACAGCTGGGGACAAAGCAGGACACCATGGGACACAGTGTGACACAGCGGGACACAGCAGCGACACTGCGGCGACACAGCGGGACAAAGCGGGGGACACAGCCTGACACAAGGGAGTACACGGCGGGACACAGCGGGAACAAAGTGGGGACACAGCGTGACACAGCAGGACACAGCAGGGACAGAGCTGGACACAGCGGGACACAGAGGGGCCACAGCGGGGACACACTGGGACACTGAGGGTCACAGCAGGGACACAGCGGGACAAAGCAGGACACATCAGGACACAGCGGGGGACACAGCGGGACACAGCAGGGGACACAGCGAGGACACAGCGGGACACAGCGGGGGACACAGCGGGGGCCACAGCGGGACACAGTGGGACACAACTGGGGACACAGCGGTACACAGTGGTGGACACAGCGGGACACAGCGGTGGACACAGCGAGGACACAGCGGGACCCAGCGGGACACAGCGTCGATACAGCGGGGACAGAGTGGGCCACAGCGGGGTACACAGCTGGGGACACAACGGGGCACATCGGGGGACACAGCAAGTACTCAGCGGAACACAGCGTGGGACACAGTGAGGACACAGGGGGACACAGCGGGACACAGCAGGAACACAGCAGTAGACACAGCGGGACACAGCAGGGGACACAGCGGGACACAGCGGGGGACACAGGGAGGACTGAGAGGGACACAGCGGGGACCCAGCGGGGACTCAGCAGGGGACACAGCGGGGGACAAAGCGGCACACAGCGGGACACAGCAGGACACAGCGTCGATACAGCGGGGACACAGCGGGACACAGCGGGGTACACAGCTGGGGACACAACGGAACACAGCGGGGGACACATCGAGGACACAGCAGGACACAGCGGGGACACAGCGGGGACACTGCGGGAACATAGCAGGACACAGCTGGGTACTCAGCGGGACACAGCGGGACACAGATTGGGACACAGCGGGGACATAGCGGGACACAGCGGGGGACACAGCGAGGACACAGTGGGACACAGCGTGGGACAAAGTGGGAGACAGCGGGGCACAAAGCGAGGACACAGCAGGACACCGAGCGGACTCAGCGGGGGACACAGCTGGGGACAAAGCAGGACACCATGGGACACAGTGTGACACAGCGGGACACAGCGGGGACACTGCGGGGACACAGCGGGACAAAGCGGGGGACACAGCCTGACACAACGAAGTACACAGCCGTACACAGCGGGCACAAAGCGGGGACACAGCGGGACACAGCAGGACACAGCAGGGACAGAGCGGGACACAGCGGGACACAGCGGGGGACCCAGCGAGGACACGGCAGGACACAGCAGGGGACACAGCGAGGACACAGCGGGGACTCAGCGGGGTCACAGCGGGATACAGCGGGACACAGACTGACACAGCGGGACACAGCAGAGGACACAGCGGGACACAGCAGAGGACAGAGCGACGACACAGCTGAACACAGCTGGGACACAGGGGGACTCAGCAGGGTTACAGCGGGACACAACGGGACACAGCAGGACACAGCGTGACACAGCGGGGACACAGCAGGGGCACAGCGGGGGACACAGTGGTACACAACGGGACATAGCGGGGGACACAGTAGGACAGAGCGGGGGACACAGCGGGGGACAGAGGGGGACACCACGAATAACAGAGCAAGGACACAGCGGGACCCAGCGTGACACATCCTCGATACAGCGGGATTCACAGCGTTACACAGCAGGTTACACAGCTGGGGACACAAAGGGACACAGTGGTGGACACAGCGGGACACAGCGGGACAGAGTGGGACACAGACGGGATAAAGCGTGAGACACAGCGGGGGACAGATCGGGAGACAGCGGGGGACACAGCGAGGACACAGCGGGACACAGCGGGGACACAGCAGGGACTCAGCTGGGGACACAGCGGGGGACAAAGCGGGACACCACGGAACACAGCGGGACACAGCGCGAAACAGTGGTCACTCTTCGGGGACACAGCGGGACACAGCGGGGGACACAGCGGGACACAGCGTGTGACACAGCAGAACACAGTGGGGGACACAGCGAGGACACAGTGGGACACAGCAAGACACAGCATCGAAACAGCGGGGACACAGCGGTACACAGCGGGGTACACAGCTGGGGACACAACGGGACACAGCGGGGGACACAGCGAGGACACAGTGGGACACAGCAGGACACAGCGGGGACACTGCGGGAACATAGTGGGACACAGCGGGGTACACAGCGGGACACAGCGGGACACAGTTTGGGACACAGCGGGGATACAGCGGGACACAGCGGGGGACACAGCTAGGACACAGCGGGACACAATGGGGACACAAAGAGGACTCAGCGGGGGAAACAGCGGGGGAAAAACGGGACACCATGGGACACAGTGTGACACAGCAGGACACAGAGGGAACACTGCGTCGACACAGCGGGACAAAGCGGGGGACACAGCGGGACACAGCGGGACACAGCGGGACACAGCGGGGGACACAGCGGGGGACAGTGGAGACAAAGAGAGGACACAGCGGGACACAGTGGTGACACAGCTGGACACAACGGAGTACACAGCGGGACACAGCGGGCACAAAGTGGGGACAGAGCGGGACACAGCGGGACACAGCGGGACATATAGCGGGGGACACAGCGGGACACAGAGGGGGACACAGTGAGGACACAATGAGACACAGCGGGGACACAGCGAGGACACAGCGGTGACACAGCTGGACACAACGAAGTACACAGCGGGACACAGCGGGCACACAGCGGGGACACAGCGGGACACAGCGGGGAACACAGGAAGGACACAGCAGGACACAGCGTCTATACAGCGGGGACACAGCGCGACACAGTGGGGTACACACCTGTGGACACAACGGGACACAGTGGGGGACACAGCGAGGACACAACAGGACACAGCGGGGACACTGCAAGGACACAGCTGGACAAAGCAGGGGACACAGCGGGACACAGCAGGACACAGTGGGGACACTGCGGGGACACAGCGGGCAAAGCGGGGGACACAGCGGGACACAGCGGGACACAGCGGGGGACACAGCGGGGGACAGCGGAGACAGAGAGGGGACACAGCGAGACGCAGCGTTGACACAGCTTGACACAAAGGAGTACACAGCGAGGACACAGAAGGGACAGAGCGGAACACAATGGGACACAGCGGGACACAGCGGAGGACACAGCGGGACACAGCTGGACACAACGGAGTACACAGCGGGACACAGCGGGCACAAAGCCGGGACACAGCGGGACACAGCGGGACACAGCGGGGGACACAGTGGGGGACACAGCGGGACACAGCGGGGAACACAGCGAGGACACAGCGGGACAAAGAGAGAAAAAGCGGGGGACACACGGTGGACACAGCGGGACTCAGTGGGGGACACAGCAGTACACAGCGGGACACAGCGGGACACAGCAGGGGACACAGAGGGGTACAGAGCGGTACACAGCGAGGACACAGCGGGACACAGCGGGACACAGCGTTGATACAGCGGGGACACAGCAGGACACAACGGGGTACACAGCTGGGGACACAACAGCACACAGGGGGGGACACAGCGAGGAAACAGCGAAACACAAGGGGGACACAGCAAGGACACAGCGGGACACAGCGGGGGACACAGCGAGGAAACAGCGGGACACAGCGTGACACAGCTAGGGACAAAGTGGGGGACAGCGGGGGACACAGCAAAGACACAGCAGGACACCATGGGACACAGTGTGACACAGCGGGACACAGCGGGGGACCCATCGAGGACACAGCGGGATATATTGGGGGACACAGAGAGGACACAGCGGGGGACACAGCGGGGGACACAGCGGGACACAGCGGGGAACACTGCGAGGACACAGCGGGACCCAGCGGGACACAGCGTCGATACAGCGGGGACACAGCGTTACACAGCGTGGTACACAGCTGTGGACACAACGGGACACAGTGGGGGCACAGCGGGACACAGCGGGACACAGTTGGACACAGCGGGGAGAAAGCGTGAGACACAGCGGGGGACAGAGCGGGAGACAGAGGGGGACACAGCGAGGACACAACGGGACACAGCGGTGACAAAGCGGGGGACACAGAGGGACACAGCGGGGGACACAGAGGGGGAGACATCAGGACACAGCGGGACACAGTGGGGGACACAGTTGGGACACAGTGGGACACAGAAGGGGACATAGCGAGGGCACATTGGGACACAGCGGGGACACAGCGGGACTCAGCAGGCAACACAGCAGGACTCAGCAGGCGACACAGCAGTACACAGCGGGACAATGCGGGACACAGCAGGGGACACAGAGGGGTACACAGCGGGACACAGCGGGGAACAC
>NW_012289695.1:0-5158 GCF_000151885.1 Dipodomys ordii | reverse complement strand
CGTGAGACACAGCGAGGGACAGAGCTCGAGACAGCGGGGGACACAGCTAGGACACAGCAGGGCACAGCGGGAAACAGCAGGGACAGAGCGGGACACAGCGGGACACAGCGGGACACAGCGGGGGACACAGCGGGACCCAGCGGGGAACCCAGCGAGGACACAGCAGGACAAAGAGGGGGACACAGCGGTGACAAAGCTGGACACAACCGAGTACATAGCAGGACCCAGCGGGACACAGCATCAATACAGCAGGGACACAGCATTATACAGTATGGTACACAGCTGTGGACACAACGGGACACAGTGGGGGCACAGCGGGACACAGCAGAACACAGTGGGACACAGCAGGGCAAAGCGTGAGACACAGTGGGGGACAGAGAGTGAGACAGCGGGGGACACAGCGAGGACACAGCGGGACAAAACGGGACACAGCGGGGGACACAGTAGGACAGAGCAGGGGACACAGTGGGGGACAGAGAGGGACAACATGAATAACAGAGCAAGGACAGAGAGGGACCCAGCGGGACACAGCCTCGATACAGCGGGATTCACAGCGTTACACAGCAGGTTACACAGCTGGGGACACAAAGGGACACAGTGGTGGACACAGCGGGACACAGCGGGACAGAGTGGGACACAGATGGGATAAAGCGTGAGACACAGCGGGGGACAGAGTGGGAGACAGCGGGGGACAAAGCGAGGACACAGCGGGACACAGCGGGGATACAGAGGAGACACAGCGGGGACTCAGCTGGGGACACAGCGGGGGACAAAGCGGGACACCACGGAACACAGCGGGACACAGCGCAAAACAGCGGTGACCCTGCGGGGACACAGCGGGACACAGCGGGGGACACAGCGGGAAACAGCAGGACAGAGTGGGGGACACAGCGGGGACATAGCGGGACACAGCGAGGACACAGTGGGACACAGCGTGGGACAAAGTGGGAGAAAGCGGGGCACACAGCGAGGACACAGCAGGACACCGAGGGTACTCAGCGGGGGACACAGCTCGGGACAAAGCAGGACACCATGGGACACAGTGTGACACAGCGGGACACAGCGGCGACACTGCGGGGACACAGCGGGACAAAGCGGGGGACACAGCCTGACACAACGGAGTACACAGTGGGACACAGCGGGCACAAAGTGGGGACTCAGCGTGACACAGCAGGACACAGCAGGGACAGAGCGGGACACAGCGGGACACAGAGGGGCCACAGCGGGGACACACTGGGACACTGAGGGTCACAGCAGGGACACAGCGGAACAAAGCGGGACACATCAGGACACAGCGGGGGACACAGCGGGACACAGCAGGGGACACAGCGAGGACACAGCGGGACACAACGGGAGACACAGCGAGGACACAGCCGGACACAGCGGGGGATAAAGCGGGACACAGCGGGGACACAGCAGTGGACAAAGCGGGAGACAGCGGGGGACACAGCGGGACACAGCGGGGGACACAGCGGGGGCCACAGCGGGACACAGTGGGACACAACTGGGGACACAGCGGTACACAGCGGTGGACACAGCGGGACACAGCGGTGGACACAGCGAGGACACAGCGGGACACAGCATCGATACAGCGGGGACACAGTGGGCCACAGCGGGGTACACAGCTGGGGACACAACGGGGCACATCGGGGGACACAGCAAGTACTCAGCGGAACACAGCATGGGACACAGTGAGGACACAGGGGGACACAGCGGGACACAGCAGGAACACAGCAGTAGACACAGCGGGACAAAGCAGGGGACACAGCGGGACACAGCGGGGGACACAGGGAGGACAGAGCGGGACACAGCGGGGACACAGCGGGGACTCAGCGGGGGAAACAGCGGGGGACAAAGCGGGACACAGCGGGACACAGCGTCGATACAGCGGGGACACAGCGGGACACAGCGGGGTACACAGCTGGGGACACAACGGAACACAGCGGGGAACACATCGAGGACACAGCAGGACACAGCAGGGACACAGCGGGGACACTGCGGGAACATAGCAGGACACAGCGGGGTAAACAGCGGGACACAGCTTGGAACACAGCGGGGACATAGCGGGACACAGCGGGGGACACAGCGAGGACACAGTGGGACACAGCGTGGGACAAAGTGGGAGACAGCGGGGCACACAACGAGGACACAGCAGGACACCGAGGGGACTCAGCGGGGGACACAGCGGGGACACAGCAGGGACACAGCGGGGGACACAGTAGGACAGAGCGGGGGACACAGCGGGGGACAGAGGGGGACACCACGAATAACAGAGCAAGGACACAGCGGGACCCAGCGGGACACAGCCTCGATACAGCGGGATTCACAGCGTTACACAGCGGGTTACACAGCTGGGGACACAAAGGGACACAGTGGTGGACACAGCGGGACACAGCGGGACAGAGTGGGACACAGACGGGATAAAGCGTGAGACACAGTGGGGGACAGAGCGAGAGACAGCGGGGGACACAGCGAGGACACAGCGGGACACAGCGGGGACACAGCGGGGACACAGAGGGGACTCAGCTGGGGACACAGTGGGGGACAAAGGGGACACAGCGGGGGACAAAGCGGGACACCACGGAACACAGCGGGACAGAGCAGGACACCGAGGGTACTCAGCGGGGGACACAGCTGGGGACAAAGCAGGACACCATGGGACACAGTGTGACACAGCGGGACACAGCGGCGACACTGCGGGGACACAGCGGGACAAAGCGGGGGACACAGCCTGACACAACGGAGTACACAGCGGGACACAGCGGGCACAAAGCGGGGACACAGCGTGACACAGCAGGACACAGCAGGGACAGAGCGGGACACAGCGGGACACAGAGGGACCACAGCGGGGACACACCGGGACACTGAGGGTCACAGCAGGGACACAGCGGGACAAAGCGGGACACATCAGGACACAGCGGGGGACACAGCGGGACACAGCAGGGGACACAGCGAGGACACAGCGGGACACAGCAGGTGACACAGCGAGGACACAGCGGGACACAGCGGGGGAAAAAGTGGGACACAGCGGGGACACAGCAGTGGACACAGCGGGAGACAGCGGGGGACACAGCGGGACACAGTGGGGGACACAGCGGGGGCCACAGCGGGACACAGTGGGACACAACTGGGGACACAGCGGTACACAGCGGTGGACACAGCGGGACACAGCGGTGGACCCAGCGGGACCCAGCGGGACACAGCGTCGATACAGCGGGGACAGAGTGGGCCACAGCGGGGTACACAGCTGGGGACACTATGGGGCACATCGGGGGACACAGCAAGTACTCAGCGGAAGACAGCGTGGGACACAGTGAGGACACAGGGGGGACACAGCGGGACACAGCAGGAACACAGCAGTAGACACAGCGGGACACAGCAGGGGACACAGCGGGACACAGTGGGGGACACAGGGAGGACAGAGCAGGACACAGCGGGAACACAGCGGGGACTCAGCGGGGGACACAGCTGGGGAGAAAACGGGACCCAGCGGGACCCAGCGGGACACAACGTCGATACAGCGGGGACACAGCGGGACACAGCGGGGTACACAGCTGGGGACACAACGGAACACAGCGGGGGACACATCGAGGACACAGCAGGACACAGCGGGGACACAGCGGGGACACTGCGGGAACATAGCACGACACAGCTCGGTACACAGCAGGACACAGCGGGACACAGCTTGGGACACAGCGGGGACATAGCGGGACACAGCGGGGGACACAGCGAGGACACAGTGGGACACAGCGTGGGACAAAGTGGGAGACAGCGGGGCACACAGCGAGGACACAGCAGGAAACCAAGGGGACTCAGCGGGGGACACAGCTGGGGACAAAGCAGGACACCATGGGACACAGTGTGACACAGCTAGACACAGCGGGGACACTGCGGGGACACAACGGGACAAAGCGGGGGACACAGCCTGACACAACGAAGTACACAGTGGGACACAGCGGGCACAAAGCGGGGACACAGCGGGACACAGCTGGACACAGCAGGGACAGAGCGGGACACAGCGGGACTCAGCGGGGTACCCAGCGAGGACACGGCGGGACACAGGGGGGGACACAGCGAGGACACAGCGGGGACTCAGCGGGGTCACAGCGGGATAGAGCGGGACACAGACTGACACAGCGGGACACAGCAGAGGACACAGCGGGACACAGCGGAGGACAGAGCGACGACACAGCAGGACACAGCGGGGACACAGGGGGACTCAGCAGGGTTACAGCGGGACACAACGGGACACAGCAGGACACAGCGTGACACAGTGGGGACACAGCAGGGGCACAGCGGGGGACACAGCGGGACACAACGGGACACAGCGGGGGACACAGTAGGACAGAGCGGGGGACACAGCGGGGGACAGAGGGGGACACCACGAATAACAGAGCAAGGACACAGCGGGACCCAGCGTGACACAGCCTCGATACAGCGGGATTCACAGCGTTACACAGCGGGTTACACAGCTGGGGACACAAAGGGACACAGTGGTGGACACAGCGGGACACAGCGGGACAGAGTGGGACACAGACGGGATAAAGCGTGAGACACAGTGGGGGACAGAGCGGGAGACAGCGGGGGACACAGCGAGGACACAGCGGGACACAGCGGGGACACAGCGGGGAATCAGATGGGGACACAGCGGGGGACAAAGCGGGACACCACGGAACACAGCGGGACACAGCGCAAAACAGCGGTGACCCTTCGGGGACACAGTGGGACACAGCGGGGGACACAGTGGGACACAGCGGGTGACACAGCAGAACACAGTGGGGGACACAGCGAGGACACAGTGGGACACAGCAAGACACAGCATCGAAACAGCGGAGACACAGCGGTACACAGCGGGGTACACAGCGGGGGACACAACGGGACACAGCGGGGGACACAGCGAGGACACAGTGGGACACAGCAGGACACAGCGGGGACACTGTGGGAACATAGCGGGACACAGCGGGGTACACAGCGGAACACAGCGGGACACAGCTTGGGACACAGCGGGACACAGCGGGAGACACAGCGGGGGACAGTGGAGACAAAGAGAGGACACAGCGGGACACAGTGGTGACACAGCTGGACACAACGGAGTACACAGCGCGACACAGCGTGCACAAAGCGGGGACAGAGCGGGACACAGCGGGACATATAGCGG
>NW_012289694.1:0-2699 GCF_000151885.1 Dipodomys ordii | reverse complement strand
GTGTCCCATTGTGTCCACAGTATGTACCACGCTGTGTAACGCTGCCTCCCTGCAGTATCAACACTGTGTCCCATTGTGTCCCGCTTTGTCCTCGCTGTGTTCCCCACTGAATCTCGCTGTGTCACCCGATATGTCCCCCGCTGTGTCCTCGCTGTGTCCCCTGTTGTGTCCCGCTGTGTCCTCAATGGGTAGCCCACTGTGTCCCGCTGTGTCCCCCGCTGTCCCCCAATGTGTCCCGATGTGTCGCGCTCAGTCTCCCGCTTTATCTTGCTGTGTCCCGCAGTGTCCCCGCTGTGTCCCGCTGTGTAACACTGTGTCCCGTGGTGTCCCACTTTGTCCCATGCTGTGTCCCCAGCTGCGTCCCTCTGTGTCGCCGCTGTGTCCCTCTCTGTCCTCGCTGTGTCCCCCACTGTGTCCCGCTTTGTCTCCTGCTGTGTTCCGCTGTGTCCAGCCGTGTCCTCGCTGTGTCCCCCACTGTGTCCCGTTGTGTCCACAGCTGTGTACCACGCTGTGTAACGCTGTGTGCCCGCTGTATCGATGCTGTGTCCCGCTGGGTCCCGCTGGGTCCACGCTGTGTTCCCCGCTGTGTCCCGCTGTGTCCCCCGCTGTGTCCTCCGCTGTGTCCTCGCTGTGTCCCCCGCTGTGTCCCGCTGTGTCCTCGCTCTGTCCCCCGCTGTGTTCTGCTGTGTCCCCCGCTGTGTCCCGCTGTGTCCCGCTCTGTCCCTGCTATGTCCCGCTGTGTCCCCCTGTGTCCCCCGCTGTGTCCCGCTATGTTCCCGCAGTGTCCCCGCAGTGTCCTGCTGTGTCCCACTGTGTCCCGTGATGTCCCAGTTTGTCCTTCGCTGTGTCCCCAGGTGAGTCCCCGCTGTGTCCCGCTGTGTCCCCCACTGGGTCCCGCTGTGTCCCCGCAGGTTCACCGCTGTTTCCCGCTGTGACCCACTGTGTTCTGTGGTGTCCCGCTTTGTCCCCCGCTGTGTCCCCCGCTGAGTCCCCGCTGTGTCCCCCGCTTTGTACCGCTGTGTCCATGCAGTGTCCCCGCTGTGTCCCGCTGTGTCACACTGTCCCGTGGTGTCCTGCTTTGTCCCCCGCTGTGTCCCCCACTGAGTCCCCTCTGTGTCACTACTGTGTCCCGCTGTGTCCTCGCTGTGTCCCCCGCTGTCTCCCGCTTTGTCGCCCGCTGTATCCCGCACCCCACTGTACCGCTGTGTCCCGCTGTGTACTCCGCTGTGTCCAGCTGTGTCCTTTTGTGTCACGCTGTTTCCCCGCTGTGTCCCTGCTGTGTCCCTCTGTGTACCCCGCTGTGTCCAGCTTTGTCCCCGCTGTGTCTCGCTGTGTCCCACGCTCTGTCCCACACTGTGTCCCGCAGTGTCCCCCTCTGTGTCCCCCTCTGAGTCCCGCTGTGTTCCCCGCTGTGTCCCCCGCTGTGTCCCTGCTGTGTCCCCGCTGTGTCCTGCTGTATACTGCTGTGTCCCCCGCTGAGTCCCACTGTGTCCCCGCTGTGTCCCGCTGTGTTCCCCATTTGTCCCCCGCTGTGTCCCACCGTGTCCCACTGTGTCCCCCACTGTTTTCCCCGCTGTGTCCGGCTGTGTCCCCCGCTGTGTGCCGCTGTGTCCCGCTATGTCCCAGCTTTGTCCTGCTGTGTCCCCGCAGTGTCCCCACTGTGTCCCGCTGTGTCACACTGTGTCCCGTGGTGTCCCACTTTGTCCCCCGCTGTTTCCCCTGCTGTGTCCTCCGCTGAGTCCCCTCTGTATCGACGCTGTGTCCCGCTGTGTCCCGCTGTGTCCTCGCTGTGTTCCCCGCTGTGTCCTGCTGTGTCCCCTGCTGTGTCCCCCGGTGTGTCCCCTTCTGTGTCCCCCGCTGTGTCCTCGCTGTGTCCCCCGCTGTGTCCCGCTGTGTCCTTGCTGGGTCCCCCGCTGTGTCCCGCTGTGTCCCCCACTGTGTCCCGCTGTGTCCGACTGTGTCCCGCTCTGTCCCCGCTGTGTGCCCGCTGTGTCCCGCTGTGTCCCCGCTGTGTGCCCGTTGTGTCCCGCTGTGTACCACGCTGTGTCCAGCTGTGTCACCGAGGTGTCCCGTTGTGGCCCTACTCTGTCTCCGCTCTGTCCCCCGCTTTGTTCCGTTGTGTCCCGCTGTGTCCTCTGCTTTGTCCTACTGTGTCCCCACAGTGTCCTGCTGTGTCCCGCTGTGTCTCACTGTGTCCCGTGGTGTCCCTCTTTGCCCCCGCTGTGTCCCCCACTGAGTCCCCTCTGTGTGGCCGCTGTGTCCTGCTGTGTGCTCGCTGTGTCCCCCGCTGTCTCCCGCTTTGTCCCCCGCTGAGTTCCGCTGTGTCCCGCTGCGTCCTCGCTGAGTCCCCGTTGAGTCACCGCTGTGTCTCCTGCTGTGTCCCGCTGTGTCCCCCGCTGTGTCCTCGCTGTGTCTCCTGCTGTGTCCCGCTGTGTCCTCACTGGGTCCCCAACTGTCTCCCGCTGTGACCCCTGCTGTGTCCCGCTGTGTCCAGCTGTGTCCCACTCTGTCCCCGCTGTGTCCCGCTGTGTCCCCGCTGTGTGCCCGCTGTGTCCCTCTGTGTACCCCGCTGTGTCCAGCTGTGTACCCGCTGTGTACCGCTGTGTCCCCTCTCTGTCCTCTGCTGTTCCCCGCTGTGTCCCCCGCTGTGTCCCGCTGTGTCCCGCTGTGTCCCGCTGTGTTACACTGTGTTCCGTTGA
>NW_012289693.1:0-6307 GCF_000151885.1 Dipodomys ordii | reverse complement strand
TCACCGTGTTGTCCCGCTTTGTCCCCCGCTGTGACCTCGCTTTGTTTCCCGATGTGTCCCGCTGTGTACCACTCTGTGACCCCGCTGTGTCCCGCTCTGTACCCGCTGTGTCCCGCTATGTTCCCGCAGTGTCCCCGCTGTGTCCCGCTGTGTCCTCGCTGTGTCCACCGATGTGTCCCGTTGTGTCCTCAGCTGTGTACCCCGCTGTGTCCTGCTGTGTCCCCTCTGTATCGACGCTGTGTCCTGCTGGGTCCCGCTGTGTCCTCGATGTGTTCCCCGTTGTGTCCCGCTGTGTCCCCCGCTGTGTCCCCTGCTGTGTCCCTGCTGTGTCCCTGCTGTGTCCCCGCTGTGTCCCGCTGTGTCCCGCTTTGTCCTTGCTGTGTCCCAAGCTGTGTACCGCTGTGTCCCCCGCTGTGTCCCGCTGTGTCCTGCTGTGTCCCCGCTGTGTCCCACTGTGTCCCCCGCTGTGTCCCGCTGTGTACCCCTGTGTCCCGCTGTGTCCTGCTGTGTCCATGCTGTGTTCCTGACTGTGTCCCGCTGTGTACCCCTCTGTGTCCCCCGCTGTGTCCCGCTGTGTCCCCCGCTGTGACCCGCTGTGTCCCGCTTTGTCCCCTGCTGTGTCCCCACTGTGTGCCCCTTGTGTCCCGCTGTGTACCCCGCTGTGTCCAGCTGTGTTCCCGCTGTGTCCCCCTGTGTCCCCTGTCTGTCCCCTGCTGCCCCCCTTATGTCTCCCGCTGTGTCCCTTCTCTGTCCCTGCTGTCCCTCGCTGTGTCTCCCGCTGTGTCCCGCTGTGTCCCGCTGTGTCCCGCTGTGTCGCCCGCTTTGTCCCGCTGGGCTCCTGCAGTGTCCCCGCTGTGTCACACTGTGTCACACTGTGTCCCGTGTTGTCCCGCTTTGGCCCGCGCTGTGACCTCGCTGTGTTTCTCGCTATGTCCCGCTGTGTACCCTTCTGTGTCCCCCGCTGTGTCCCGCTGTGTACCCCGCTGTGTCCACCTGGGTCTTCGCTTTGTCCCTCGCTGTCTCCTGCTTTGTCCCATGCTGTGTCCCGCTATGACCCGCTGTGTCCTCGCTGTGTCCCCCGCTGTGTCCCGCTGTGTCCCCTGCTGTGACCCGCTGTGTCCTGCTGTGTCCCCCACTGTGTCCCTGCTGTCTCCCCGGTGTGTCACACTGTTTCCCGCTATGTACTGCTGTGTCTCCCGCTGAGTTCCTCTGTGTCCCGCTGTGTCCCAATGTGTCCTCGCTGTGTCATGCTCTGTCCTGCTCTGTCCCCGCTGTGTCCTGCTTTGTCCCGCTGTGTCCCCACAGTGTGCCCGATGTGTCCCTCTGTGTACCCCGCTGTGTCCGCTGTGTCCCCTCTCTGTCCTCTTCTGTCCCCCGCTGTGTCCCCCGCTGTGTCCCCTGCTGTGACCCGCTGTGTCCCGCTGTGTCCCCCGCTGTGTCCCCACTGTGTTCCCCCTGTGTCCCACTGTGTAACCCGCTGTGTCCAGCTGTGTTCCCGCGGTGTCCACTGCTGTGTCCTGCTGTGTACCCCGCTGTGTCCCGCTATGTTCCCGCAGTGTCCCCGCTGTGTCCCGCTGTGTCCCGCTCTGTCCCTGCTGTGTCCCGCTGTTTCCCGCTGTGTCCCGCTGTGTCCACTCTGTACATGATGAATCCCACTGTGTCCCACATGTCCCCCGCTGAGTCCCACTATGTTCCCGCAGTGTCCCCGCTGTGTCCCGCTGTGTCCCACTGTGTCCCGTGGTGTCCCAGTTTGTCCATTCGCTGTGTCCCCAGGTGAGTCCCCGCTGTGTCCCGATGTGTCTCCCGCTGTGTCCCCCGCTGTGACCCGCTGTGTCCCGCTGTGTCCCCTGCTGTGTCCCCACTGTGTGCCCCCTGTGTCCCACTGTGTACCCCGCTATGTCCAGCTGTGTTCCCGCTGTGTCCACTGCTGTGTCTGCTGTGTACCCCGCTGTGTCCCGCTATGTTCCCTCAGTGTCCCCGCTGTGTCGCGCTGTGTCCTGCTCTGTCCCTGCTGTGTCCCGCTGTGTCCCCCTTTGTCCCCCGCTGTGTCCCGCTATGTTCCCGCAGTGTCCCCGCTGTGTTCCGCTGTGTCCCACTGTGTCCCGTGGTGTCCCAGTTTGTCCTTCGCTGTGTCCCCAGGTGAGTCCCCGCTGTGTCCCGCTGTGTCCCCGACTAGGTCCCCCTGTGTCCCCACAGGGTCATTGCTGTTTCCCGCTGTGACCCGCTGTGTTCCGTGGTGTCCCGCTTTGTCCCCCGCTGTGTCCCCCGCTGAGTCCCCGCTGTGTCCCCCGCTTTGTACCGCTGTGTCCGTGCAGTGTCCCCGCTGTGTCCCGCTGAGTCACACTGTCCCGTGGTGTCCTGCTTTGTCCCACGCTGTGTCCCCCACTGAGTCCCCTCTGTGTCGCAACTGTGTCCCGCTGTGTCCTCGCTGTGTCCCCCACTGTCTCCCGTTTTGTCCCCCGCTGTATCCCGCACCCCACTGTACCGCTGTGTCCTCGCTGTGTCCCCCACTGTGTCCAGCTGTGTTCTCCGTGTATCCCAAGCTGTGTCCCTCTGTGTCCCTCTGTGTACCCCACTGTGTCCAGCTATGTTCCCGCAGTGTCCTCGCTGTGTCCCGCTGTGTCCCGCTTGTCCTCGCTGTGTCCCCCGCTGTGTCCGTTTGTGTCCCCAGCTGTGTACCCCGCTGTGTCCTGCTGTGTCCCCACTGTATCGACGCTGTGTCCTGCTGGGTCCCGCTGTGTCCTCGCTGTGTTCCTCGTTGTGTCCCGCTGTGTCCCCCGCTGTGTCCCCGCTGTGTCCCTGCTGTGTCCCTGCTGTGTCGCCGCTGTGTCCCGCTGTGTCCTGCTGTGTCCTCGCTGTGTCCCACGCTGTGTTCCACTGTGTCCCCCACTGTGTCCCGCTGTGTCCCGCTGGATCCCCGCTGTGTCCCGCTGTGTCCCCCGCTGTGTCCCGCTGTGTCCCGCTGTGTCCCTGCTGTGACCCTCTCTGTCCCCGCTGTATTGACGCTGTGTCCCGGTGTGTCCCGCTGTGTCCGCGCTGTGTTTCCGGCTGTGTCCCGCTGTGTACCCCTCTGTGTCCCCCGCTGTGTCCCTCTGTGTCCCCTCTCTGTCCCCAGATGGCCCCCGCTGTGTCCCCCGCTGTGTCTCGCTGTGTCGCCCGCTTTGTCCCGCTGTGCCCCTGCAGTGTCCCCGCTGTGTCCCACTGTGTCCCACTGTGTCCCGTGTTGTCCCGCTTTGTCCCCCGCTGTGACCTCGCAGTGTTTCCCGCTGTGTCCCGCTGTGTCCTCTCTGTGTACCCCGCTGTGTCCCGCTGTGTCCACCGTTGTGTCCACCGCTGTGTCTTGGCTGTGTCCCCCGCTGTGTGCAGCTGTGTCCTCGCTGTGTACCCCGCTTTGTCCCGCTGTGTCCCCCGCTGTGTCCCGCTGTGTCCGACTGTGTCCCGCTCTGTCCCCGCTGTGTCCCGCTGTGTCCCTATGTGTCCCCGCTGTGTGTCCGCTGTGTCCCCCTGTGTACCCCGCTGTGTCCAGCTGTGTCCTTTTGTGTCACGCTGTTTCCCCGCTGTGTCCCTCTGTGTACCCTGCTGTGTCCAGCTTTTCCCCGCTGTGTCTCGCTGTGTCCCACGCTCTGCCCCACACTGTGTCCCGCAGTGTCCCGCGCTGTGTCCCGCTGTGTCCCCCGCTGTGTCCCACTGTGTCCCCCGCTGAGTCCCCGCTTTGTCACCGCTGTGTCCCGCTGTTTCCTCGCTGTGTCCCCTGCTGTCTCCCGCTCTGTCCCCCGCTGTGTCTCACGCTTTGTCCCCGCTGTGTCCCACTGTGTCCCGCTGTGTCCGGCTGTGCCCCCACTGTGTCCCGTTGTGTCCACAGTGTGTACCACGCTGTGTAACACTGTGTGCCCGCTGTATCGACGCTGTGTCCCGCTGTATCCTGGCTGTGTCCCCCGCTGTCTCCAGCTCTGTCCTCCGCTGTGTCTCACGCTTTGTACCCGCTGTGTCCCACTGTGTCCCGCTGTGTCCCGCTGTGCCCCCACTGTGTCTCGTTGTGTCCACAGCTGTGTACCACGCTGTGTAACGCTGTGTGCCCGCTGTATCGACGCTGTGTCCCGCTGTGTCCTGCTGTGTCCTCGCTGGGTCTCCCGCTGGGTCCCGCTGTGTCCCCCGCTGGGTCCCGCTATTTCCTGCTGTGTCCTCGCTGTGTCCCGCTGTGTCCCGTTGTGTTCCTAGCTGTGTACCCCGTTGTGTCCTGCTGTATCGACTCTGTGTCCCACTGGGTCCCGCTGTTTCCTTCCTGTGTTCCCCGCTGTGTCTCGCTGTGTCCCCGCTGTATCGACGCTGTGTCCCCGCTGTGTGCCTGCTGTGTCCCGCTGTGTACCCCGCTGTGTCCAGCTGTGTCACCGCTGTGTCTCGCTGTGGCCACTCTCTCTTTCCGCTGTCCCCCGCTGTGTCCCCCGCTGTGGCCCGCTGTGTCCCACTTTGTCCCCCGCTTTGTCCTGCTGTGTCCCGCAGTGTCCCCGCTGTGTCCCGCTGTGTAACACTTTGTCCCGTGTTGTCCCACTTTGTCCCACGCAGTGTCCCCCGCTGAGTCCCCTCTGTGTCGCCGCTGTGTCCCCCTGTGTCCTCGCTGTGTCCCCCGCTGTCTCCGGCTTTGTCTCCCGCTGTGTTCCGCTGTGTCCCGTTGTGTCCCCGCTGTGTCCCCAGCTGTGTCCCGCTGTGTCCTGCTGTGTCCTCCCTGTGTCCCCAGCTGTGTACTCCACTGTGTCCCACTGTGTCCCGGCTGTATCGATGCTAGGTCCCGCTGGGTCCCGCTGTGTCATCCCTGTGTCCCCCGCTGTGTCCCGCTGTGTCCCCGGCTGTGTCTCTGCTGTGTCCCCGCTGTGTCCCGCTTTGTCCCACTGTGTACAGCTGTGTCCCCCGCTGAGTCCCGCTGTGTCCCAATGTGTCCCAATGTGTCCTCGCTCTGTCCCCGGCAGTGTCGCGCTGTGTCCCCCGCTGTGTCCCACCGTGTCCCCGCAGGGTCACTGCTGTTTCCCGCTGTGTCCCGCTGTGTTCCGTGGTGTCCCTCTTTGTCCCCCGTTGCGACCCCCACTGAATCCCCGCTGTGTCACTGCTGTGTCCCGCTGTGTCCTCGCTGTGTCCCCCGCTGTCTCCCTCTCTGTTCCCCGCTGTGTCGTGCTGCGTCGCGCTGTGTCCCGCTGTGTCCCGCTGTGTCCTCGCTGTGTCCCCCGCTGTGTCCCGTTGTGTCCCCAGCTGAGTACCTCGCTGTGGCCAAATGTGTCCTCGCTGTGTCATGCTCTGTCCTGCTCTGTCCCCGCTGTGTCCCGCTGTGTCCCGCTGTGTCCCCACTGTGTGCCCGCTGTGTCCCTCTGTGTACCCCGCTGTGTCCAGCTGTGTCCCCGCTGTGTCCCGCTGTGTCCCCTCTCTGTCCCCCGCTGTGTCCCCCGCTGTGTCCCGCTGTGTCCCGCTGTGTCACACTGTGTCCCGTGTTGTCCCGCTTTGTCCCCCGCTGTGACCTCGTTGTGTTTCCCGCTGTGTCCCGCTGTGTACCACTCTGTGACCCCGCTGTGTCCCGCTCGGTATCCCGCTGTGTCCCTCTATGTTCCCGCAGTGTCCCCGCTGTGTCCCGCTGTGTCCTTGCTGTGTCCACTGCTGTGTCCCGTTGTGTCCCCAGCTGTGTTCCCCGTTGTGTCCCGCTGAGTCCCCCGCTGTGTCCGCCGCTGTGTCCCTGCTGTGTCCCTGGTGTGTCCCCGCTGTGTCCCGCTGTGTCCCGCTTTGTCCTCGCTGTGTCCCAAGCTGTGTTACGCTGTGTCCCCCGCTGTGTCCCGCTGTGTCCCGCTGTGTCCCTGCTGTGTCCCACTGTGTCCCCCGCTGTGTCCCGCTGTGTCCCTGCTGTGACCCGCTCTGTCCCCGCTGTATTGACGCTGTGTCCCGGTGTGTCCCACTGTGTCCGCGCTGTGTTCCCGGCTGTGTCCCGCTGTGTACCCTTCTGTGTCCCCCACTGTGTCCCGCAGTGTCCCCGGCTGTGACCCGCTGTGTTCCGCTGTGTCCCCCGCTGTGTAACCACTGTGTGCCCCCGGTGTCCCGCTGTGTCCCCTCTCTGTCCCCAGCTGTCCCCCGCTGTTTCCCCCGCTTTGTCCCACTGTGTCCCGCTGTGTCGCCCGTTTTGCCCCGCTGTGCCCCTGCAGTGTCCCCGCTGTGTCCCACTGTGTCACACTGTGTCCCGTGTTGTCCTGCTTTGGCCCCCGCTGTGACCTCGCTGTGTTTCTCTCTGTGTCCCGCTGTGTACCCTTCTGTGTCCTCCGCTGTGTCCCGCTGT
>NW_012289692.1:0-6567 GCF_000151885.1 Dipodomys ordii | reverse complement strand
GTGCCCCCTGTGTCCCGCTGTGTCTCGCTGTGACCCGCTGTGTTCCCAGCTGTGTCCCGCTGTGTACCCCTCTGTGTCCCCCTCTGTGTACCACTGTGTTCCCCGCTGTGTCCCGCTGTGTCCCCCGCTGTGTCCATGCTGTGTCCCCGCTGTGTCTGCTGTATACTGCTGTGTCCCCCGCTGAGTCTCGCTGTGTCCCCGCTGTGTCCTGCTGTGTTCCCCATGTGTCCCCCGCTGTGTCCCACCGTGTCCCACTGTGTCCCCCACTGTTTCCCCCGCTGTGTCCGGCTGTGTCCCCCGCTGTGTGCCGCTGTGTCCCGCTATGTCCCCCGCTTTGTCCTGCTGTGTCCCCGCAGTGTCCCCGCTGTGTCCCGCTGTGTCTCACTGTGTCCCGTGGTGTCCCACTTTGTCCCCCGCTGTTTCCCCCGCTGTGTCCTCCGCTGAGTCCCCTCTGTATCGACACTGTGTCCCGCTGTGTCCCGCTGTGTCCTCGCTGTGTTCCCCGCTGTGTCCCGCTGTGTCCCCGGCTGTGTCCCCCGCTGTGCCCTCGCTGTGTCCCCCGCTGTGTCCTGCTGTGTCCTCGCTGGGTCCCCCGCTGTGTCCCGCTGTGTCCCCCACTGTGTCCCGCTGTGTCCGACTGTGTCCCGCTCTGTCCCCGCTGTGTCTTGCTATGTTCCTGCAGTTTCCCGCTGTGTCCCACTGTGTCCCGCTGTGTCCTCGCTGTGTCCCCCGCTGTGTCCTGTTGTGTCCCCAGCTGTGTACCTCGCTGTGTCCCGCTGTGTCCCCGCTGTATCGAGTCTGGGTCCCGCTGGGTCCAACTGTGTCCTCCCTATGTCCCCAGCTGTGTCCCGCTGTGTCCGCCATTGTGTCCCGCTGTGTCTACTGCTTTGTCCCCACTGTGTCCCGCTGTGTCCTCGCTGTGTCCCACGCTGTGTTCCGCTGTGGCCTCGCTTTTTTCCCCGCTGTGTCCCGCTGTGTACCCCTCTGTGTCCCCCGCTGTGTCTCGCTGTGTCCCCCGCTGAGTCGATGCTCTTTCCCCTCTGTGTCCCGCTGTGTCCCGCTGTGTACTGCTGTGTCCCCCGCTGAGTCCCGCTGTGTCCCAATGTGTCCTCGCTCTGTCCCCCGCTGTGTACCTCTGTGTCCTTCCTGTGTCCCACGCTGTGTCCAGCTGTGTCCCCGCTGTGTCCCCCGCTATGTCCCGCTTTGTCCCCCGCTGTGTCCCACTCTGTCCTTGCTGTGTCCCCCACTGTGTGCCGCTGTGTCCTCGCTGTTTCACCGCTGTGTCCCTGCTGTGTCCCGCTGTGTACCCCGCTGTGTCCAGCTTTGTACCCGCTGTGTCTCGCTGTGTCCCACGCTCTGTCCCACACTGTGTCCCGCAGTGTCCCCCGCTGTGTCCCACTGTGTCCCCCGCTGTGTCCCGCTGTGTCCCCCGCTGAGTCCCCGTTGTGTCACCGCTGTGTCCCGCTGTGTCCTCGCTGTGTCCCCTGCTTTCTCCCTCTCTGTCCCCCGCTGTGTCTCACGCTTTGTCCCTGCTGTGTCCCACTGTGTCCCGCTATGTCCGGCTGTGCCCCCACTGTGTCCCGTTGTGTCCAAAGCTGTGTACCACGCTGTGTAACGCTGTGTCCCCGCTGTATCGACGCTGTGTCCCGCTGTGTCCTCGCTGTGTTCCCCACTGTGTCCCGCTGTGTCCCCCGCTGTGTCCCCCGCTGTGTCCTCGCTGTGTCCCCTGCTGTGTCCCGCTGTGTCCTCACTGGGTCCCCAACTGTGTCCCGCTGTGTCCCCTGCTGTGTCCCGCAGTGTCCGGCTGTGTCCCGCTCTGTCCCCGATGTGTCCCGCTGTGTCCCGCTGTGTCCCCGCTGTGTGCCTGCTGTGTCCCGCTGTGTCTGCCGCTTTGTCCCGCTGTGTCCCACTGTGTCCCCGCTGTGTCCCGTTGTGTCCCGCTGTGTCCCCGCTGTGTGCCCGCTGTGTCCCTCTGTGTACCCCGCTGTGTCCCGCTGTGTCCCGCTGTGTCACACTGTGTTCCGTGTTGTCCCGCTTTGTCCCCCGCTGTGACCTCGCTTTGTTTCCCGATGTGTCCCGCTGTGTACCACTCTGTGACCCCGCTGTGTCCCGCTCTGTACCCACTGTGTCCCGCTATGTTCCCGCAGTGTCCCCGCTGTGTCCCGCTGTGTCCTCGCTGTGTCCACCGCTGTGTCCCATTGTGTCCTCAGCTGTGTACCCCGCTGTGTCCCTCTGTGTCCCCTCTGTATCGACGCTGTGTCCTGCTGGGTCCCGCTGTGTCCTCGATGTGTTCCTCGTTGTGTCCCGCTGTGTCCCCCGCTGTGTCCCTCACTGTGTCCCTGCTGTGTCCCTGCTGTGTCCCCGCTGTGTCCCGCTGTGTCCCGCTTTGTCCTCGCTGTGTCCCAAGCTGTGTATCGCTGTGTCCCCCGCTGTGTCCCGCTGTGTCCCCGCTTTGTCCCACTGTGTCCCCCGCTGTGTCCCGCTGTGTACCGCTGTGTCCCGCTGTGTCCCGGTGTGTCCCACTGTGTCCGCGCTGTGTTCCCGGCTGTGTCCCGCTGTGTACCCCTCTGTGTCCCCCGCTGTGTCCCGCTATGTCCCCCGCTGTGACCCGCTGTGTCCCACTTTGTCCCCCTCTGTGTCCCCACTGTGTGCCCCCTGTGTCCCGCTGTGTACCCCGCTGTCTCCAGCTGTGTTCCCGCTGTGTCCCGCTGTGTCCCCTCTCTGTACAACCTGCTGTCCCCCTTTGTGTCTCCCACTGTGTCCCCTCTCTGTCCCCTGCTGCCCCGCTGTGTCTCCCGCTGTGTCCCGCTGTGTCCCGCTGTGTCGCCCGCTTTGTCCCGCTGTGCCCCTGCAGTGTCCCCGCTGTGTCACACTGTGTCACACTGTGTCCCGTGGTGTCCCGCTTTGGCCCCCGGTGTGACCTCGCTGTGTTTCTCGCTTTATCCCGCTGTGTACCCTTCTGTGTCCCCCGCTGTGTCCTGCTGTGTACCCCGCTGTGTCCAGCTGGGTCCTCTCTTTGTCCCTCGCTGTCTCCTGCTTTGTCCCACGCTGTGTCCCGCTGTGACCCGCTGTGTCCTCACTGTGTCCCCGGCTGTGTCCCGCTGTGTTCCCCGCTGTGACCCGCTGTGTTCCCGCTGTGTCCTCTGTTGTGTCCCGCTCTGTCCTCACTGGGTAGCCCACTGTGTCCCGCTGTGTCCTCCGCTGTCCCCCACTGTGGCCCGCTGTGGCCCGCTGTGTCCCCCGCTTTATCTTGCTGTGTCCCGCAGTGTCCCCGCTGTGTCCCGCTGTGTAACACTGTGTCCCGTGGTGTCCCATTTTGTCCCACGCTGTTTCCCCAGCTGCGTCCCCTCTGTGTCGCCGCTGTGTCCCCTCTCTGTCCTCTGCTGTCCCCCGCTGTGTCCCGTGGTGTCCCAGTTTGTCCTTCGCTGTGTCCCCAGGTGAGTCCCCGCTGTGTCCTGCTGTGTCCCCCGCTGTGTCCCTCGCTGTGACCCGCTGTGTCCCGCTGTGTCCCCCGCTGTGTCCCCACTGTGTGCCCCCTGTGTCCCACTGTGTACCCCGCTGTGTCCAGCTGTGTTCCAGCTGTGTCCACTGCTGTGTCCTGCTGTGTACCCCGCTGTGTCCTGCTATGTTCCCGCAGTTTCCCCGCTGTGTCCCGCTCTGTCCCTGCTGTGTCCCGCTGTGTCCCCCTGTGTCCCCCGCTGTTTCCCGCTATGTTACCGCAGTGTCCCCGCTGTGTCCCGCTGCGTCCCTGCTGTGTCCCTCTGTGTACCCCGCTGTGCCCAGTTTTGTCTCCGCTGTGTCTCGCTGTGTCCCACGCTCTGTCCCACACTGTGTCCCGCCTTGTCCCGCGCTGTGTCCCACTGTGTCCCCCGCTGTGTCCCGCTGTGTCCCCCGCTGAGTCCCCGCTGTGTCACCGCTGTGTCCCGCTGTTTCCTTGCTGTGTCCTCTGCTGTCTCCCTCTCTGTCCCCTGCTGTGTCTCACGCTTTGTCCCCGCTGTGTCCCACTTTGTCCCGCTGTGTCCGGCTGTGCCCCCCCTGTGTCCCGTTGTGTACACAGTGTGTACCACGCTGTGTAACGCTGTGTGCCCGCTGTGTTCTGCTTTGGCCTCACAGTTTTCCCCGCTGTGCACCCCTCTGTGTCCCCTACTGTTTCTCGCTGTGTCCCCCGCTGTGTCCCTGCTGTGTCCCCGCTGTGTCCCGCTGTGTCCCGCTGTGTAAGGCTGTGTCCCCTGCTGAGTCCCACTGTGTCCCCGCTGTGTCCCAATGTGTCCTCGCTCTGTCCCCCGCTGTGTACCGCTGTGTCCTTCCTGTGTCCCCCGCTGTGTCACGCTGTGTCCCGCTGTGGCCCCCGCTGTGGCCCCCGCTATGTCCCGCTGTGTCCACCGCTGTGTTCCGCTCTGTCCTTGCTGTGTCCCCCACTGTTTGCCGCTGTGTCCTTGCTGTGTCTCCCGCTGTGTCCCGCTGTGTCCTTTTGTGTCACGCTGTTTCCCCGCTGTGTCCCTGTAGAGTCCCTCTGTGTACCCCGCTGTGTCCCACTTTGTCCCCGCTGTGTCTCGTTGTGTCCCACGCTCTGTCCCACACTGTGTCCCACAGTTTCCCCTGCTGTGTCCCGCTGTGTCCCCCGCTGTGTCCCGCTGTGTCCCCCGCTGAGTCCCCACTGTGTCCCCGCTGTGTCCCCGCTGTGTCCTGCTGGGTCACACTGTGTCCTCGCTGTATCCCCCGCTGTGTCCCGTTGTGTCCCCAGCTGTGTACCCCGTTGTGTCCCGCTGTATCGACGCTGTGTCCCACTGGGTCCCGCTGTTTCCTTCCTGTGTTCCCTGCTGTGTCCTGCTCTGTCCCGCTGTGTCTCCGCTGTGTGCCCGCTGTGTCCCGCTGTGTACTCCGTTGTGTCCAGCTGTATCACCTCTATGTCTCGCTTTGGCCCCTCTCTGTCTCCGCTGTCCCCCGCTATGTCCCCCACTGTGTCCCGCTGTGTCCCGCTGTGTCCCCCGCTTTGTCCCGCTGAGTCCCCTCTGTGTCGCCGCTGTGTCCCGCTGTGTCCTCGCTGTGTCCCCCGCTGTCTGCCGCTTTGTCCCCGCTGTGTCCCAAGCTGTGTCCCGCTGTGTACCCCGCTGTGTCCCACTATGTTTCCGCAGTGTCCCCGCTGTATACCGCTGTGTCCCGCTGTGTCCAGCTGTGCCCCCACTGTGTCCCGTTGTGTCCCCAGCTGTGTACATCGCTGTGTCCGGCTGTGTCCCCGCTGTATCGATGCTGTGTCCCGCTGTGTCCCCCGCTGTGTCCCTGCTGTGTCCCGCTGTGTCCCGCTGTGTACTGCTGTGTCCCCCGCTGAGTCCCGCTATGTCCCCGCTGTGTCCCAATGTGTCCTCGCTCTATCCCCCGCTGTGTACCGCTGTGTCCATCCTGTGTCCCCCGCTGTGGCCCGCTGTGTCCCGCTCTGTCCCCTGCTATGTCCTGCTGTGTCCCCCGCTGTTTCCCGCTCTATCCTTGCTGTGTCCCCCACTGTGTGCCGCTGTGTCCTCGCTGTTTTCCCCGCTGTGTCCCGCTGTGTCCTTTTGTGTCAAGCTGTTTTCCCGCTGTGTCCCTGATGTGTCCCTCTGTGTATCCCGCTGTGCTCAGTTTTGTCTCCGCTGTGTCTCGCTGTATCCCACGCTCTGTCCCACACTGTGTCCCGCCTTGTCCCGCGCTGTGTCCCGCTGTGTCCCCCGCTGTGTCCCGCTGTGTCACCCCCTGAGTCCCCGCTGTGTCACCGCTGTGTCCCGCTGTGTCCTCGCTGTGTCCCCTGCTGTCACCCTCTCTGTCCCCTGCTGTGTCTCATGCTTTTTCCCCGCTGTGTCCTACTGTGTCCCGCTGTGTCCGGCTGTGCCCCCACTGTGTCCCGTTGAGTCCACAGCTGTGTACCACACTGTGTAACGCTGTGTCCCCGCTGTATCGACGCTGTGTCCCGCTGTGTCCCGCTGTGTGCTCGCTGTGTTCCCCGCTGTGTCCCGCTGTGTCCCCCACTGTGTCCCCCGCTGTGTCCTCACTGTGTCCCCTGCTGTGTCCCGCTGTGTCCCACTGTGTCCCCGCTGTGTGCCTGCTGTGTCCCGCTGTGTCTCCCGCTTTGCCCCGCTGTGTCCCCGCTGTGTCCCGCTGTGTCCCCGCTGTGTGCCCGCTGTGTCCCTCTGTGTACCCCGCTGTGTCCAGCTTTGTCCCCGCTGTATCTCTCTGTGTCCCACGCTCTGTCCCACACTGTGTCCCGCAGCGTCCCGCGCTGTGTCCCGCTGTGTCCCCCGCTGTGTCCCACTGTGTCCCCCGCTGAGTCCCCGCTGTGTCACCGCTTTGTCCCGCTGTTTCCTCGCTGTGTCCCCTGCTGTCTCCCTCTCTGTCCCCCGCTGTGTCTCACGCTTTGTCCCCGCTGTGTCCCACTTTGTCCCGCTGTGTCCGGCTGTGCCCCCAGTGTCCCGTTGTGTCCACAGTGTGTACCACGCTGTGTAACGCTGTGTGCCCGCTGTGTTCTAGAATTAGCCCTCCCTGTTCTACCCCACCGGGATCCGCTTGGTCCCCAAATGTATGACCCCCTGTAGTCAC
>NW_012289691.1:0-15582 GCF_000151885.1 Dipodomys ordii | reverse complement strand
CAGAAGAACAGAAGAAGCAGAAACAGTAGCAGAAGAAGCTGAAGATGCAGAAGCAGAAAGAGAAGCAGAAGGAATAGCAGAAGAACAAGAAGGAGAAACAGAAGGAGAAGCAGAAGGAGAAGCAGAAGGAGAAGCAGGAAAAGAAGAAGAAGCAGAAGCAGACGGAGAAGCAGAAGAAGGAGAATGAGAAGCAGAAGCAGAAGAAGAAGCAGAAGGAAAAGCACAAGCAGAAGGAGATGCAGAAGGAGAAGCAGAAGAAACAGAAGCAGAAGGAGAAGAAGAAGGAGAAGAAGCAGAATCAGAAGAAGCAGAAGCAGAAATAGAAAGAGAAGCCGACCAAGAGAAGCAGAACGAGAAGCAGGAGAAGCAGAAGAAGCAGAAGCGGGAGAAGCAGAAAAAGAAGAAACAGAAGAACGAGAAGGAGCAGAAGGAGAAGCAGAAAGAGAAGCAGGAAAAGCAGAAGAAGCAGAAGCAGGAGAAGCAGAAGCAGAAAACAGGAGAAGGACAAGAAGCAGAAGCAGAAGGAGGAGCAGAAACAGAAGGAGAAGCAGAAAGAGAAAGAGGGGAAGCAGAAGAAGCAGAAGCAGGAGAAGCAGAAGCATAAGAATCCGAAGAAGCAGAAGCAGAACCTGAAGCAGAAGGAGAAGCAGGAGAAGGAGAAGAAGCAGAATCTGGAGAAGCAGAATGAGAAGCAGACGAGAAGCAGAAGCAGAAGCAGAAAGAGAATCATAAGCAGAAGGAGAAGCAGAAGAAACAGAAGAAGCAGAAGCAGTAGCAGAAGAAGCTGAAGATGCAGAAGCAGAAAGAGAAGCAGAAGGAATAGCAGAAGAACAAGAAGGAGAAACAGAAGGAGAAGCAGAAGGAGAAGCAGAAGGAGAAGCAGGAAAAGAAGAAGAAGCAGAAGCAGACGGAGAAGCAGAAGAAGGAGAAGGAGAAGCAGAAGCAGAAGAAGAAGCAGAAGGAAACGCACAAGCAGAAGGAGATGCAGAAGGAGAAGCAGCAGAAGCAGAAGAAACAGAAGCAGAAGGAGAAGAAGAAGGAGAAGAAGCAGAATCAGAAGAAGCAGAAGCAGAAATAGAAAGAGAAGCCGACGAAGAGAAACAGAACGAGAAGCAGGAGAAGCAGAAGAAGCAGAAGCGGGAGAAGCAGAAGAAGAAGAAACAGAAGAAGGAGAAGGAGCAGAAGGAGAAGCAGAAAGAGAAGCAGGAAAAGCAGAAGAAGCAGAAGCTGGAAAAGCAGAAGCGGAAGAAATAGAACAAGCAGAAGAAGCAGGACGAGAAGTAGAAGAAGAAGAAGGAGAAAGAGAAGGATTAGGAGTAGGAGGAGCAGAAGAAGAAGAATCTGGAGAAGAAGAAGGAGAACCAGAAGGATAGGCAGAAGCAGAAAGAGAAGCAAAAGCAGAAGGAGAAGCAGAAAGAAAACAGAAGAAGCAGAAGCAGTAGCAGAAGAAGCTGAAGATGCAGAAGCAGAAAGAGAAGCAGAAGGAATAGCAGAAGAACAAGAAGGAGAAACAGAAGGAGAAGCAGAAGGACAAGCAGGAAAAGAAGAAGAAGCAGAAGCAGACGGAGAAGCAGAAGAAGGAGAAGGAGAAGCAGAAGCAGAAGAAGCAGCAGAAGGAAAAGCACAAGAAGAAGGAGATGCAGAAGGAGAAGCAGGAGAAGCAGAAGAAACAGAAGCAGAAGGAGAAGAAGAAGGAGAAGAAGCAGAATCAGAAGAAGCAGAAGCAGAAATAGAAAGAGAAGCCGACGAAGAGAAGCAGAACGAGAAGCAGGAGAAGCAGAAGAAGCAGAAGAGGGAGAAGCAGAAGAAGAAGAAACAGAAGAAGGAATAGGAGCAGAAGGAGAAGCAGAAAGAGAAGCAGGAAAAGCAGAAGAAGCAGAAGCAGGAGAAGAAGAAGCAGAAAACAGGAGAAGGACAAGAAGCAGAAGCAGAAGGAGAAGCAGAAACAGAAGGAGAAGCAGAAAGAGAAAGAGGGGAAGCAGAAGAAGCAGAAGCAGGAGAAGCAGAAGCATAAGAATCCGAAGAAGCAGAAGCAGAACCTGAAGCAGAAGGAGAAGCAGGAGAAGGAGAAGAAGCAGAATCTGGAGAAGCAGAATGAGAAGCTGAAGTAGAAGCAGAAGCAGAAGCAGAAAGAGAATCAAAAGCAGAAGGAGAAGCAGAAGAAACAGAAGAAGCAGAAGCAGTAGCAGTTGCAGCAGAAGCAGAAGGAGAAGCAGAAGGAAAAGCAGAAGAACGAGAAGGAGAAGGAGAAACAGAAGGAGAAGCAGAAGGAGAATCAGGAGAAGCAGAAGAAGAAGAAGGAGAAGCAGAAGGAGAAACAGAAGCAGAAGAAGCAGCAGAAGGAGAAGCAGAAGCAGAAGAAGATGCATAAGGAGAAGCAGGAGAAGCAGAAGAAGCAGAAGCAGAAGGAGAAGTAGAAGTAGGAGAAGGAGAAGGAAGAGCCGCAGAAGCAATAGGAAAAGCAGAAGGAGAAGCAGAAGCAGAATGAGAAGCAGAAAGAGAAGCAGTAGAAGCAGAAGAAGCAGGAAAAGAAGAAGCGGAAGAAAGAGAAGAAGAAGAAGAAGAAGAAGAAGAAGAAGAAGAAGAAGAAGAAGAAGAAGAAGAAGAAGAAGAAGAAGAAGAAGAAGAAGAAGAAGAAGGAGGAGGAGGAGGAGGAGAAGGAGAAGCATAAGGAGAAGAAGTAGAAGCAGAAGCAGGAGAAGCAGAAGCAGTAGAAAAGAATAAGCATAAGTAGAAGAAGCAGAGGGAGAAGCAGAAGAAGGAGAAGGAGCAGCAGAAAGAGAATTAGAAGGAGAATCAGAAGGAGAAGCAGAAGAAGGAGTAGCAGAAGCAGAAGAAGCAGCATAAGGAGAAGCAGAAGCAGAAAAAGATGCAGAACGAGAATCAGGAGAAGCAGAAGAAGCAGAAGCAGAAGGAGAAGCAGAAGTAGGAGAAGGAGAAGGATAAGGAAGTGCAACAGAAGCAATAGGAGACGCAGAAGGAGAAGCAGAAGCAGAATGAGAAGCAGAAAGAGAAACAGTAGAAGCAGAAGAAGCAGGAAAAGCAGAAGCAGAAGAAAGAGAAGAAGAAGAAGAAGAAAAAGAAGAAGAAGAAGAGGAAGAAGAAGAAGAAGCAGCAGCATAAGGAGAAGCAGTAGAAGCAGAAGCAGGACAAGCAGAAGCAGAAGAAAAAGAATAAGCAAAAGAAGCAGAAGCAGTGGGAGAAGCAGAAGAAGGAGAAGGAGAAGGAGCAGCAGAAGGAGAAGGAGAAGCAGAAAGAGAAACCGAAACAGAAGGAGAACAAGAAGGAGAAGCAGGAGAAACAGAAGAACAGAAGTAGAAGCAGAAAGAGGAGAAGAACGAGAAGCAGAAGTAGAATCAGAAGAAACAGAAGAAGAAGAAGCAGAAGAAACAGAAGCAAAAGAAACAGAAGAAGGAGAAGAGCAGAACCAGAAGCAGAAGGAGAAGCAGAAGAAGAAGGAGAAGCAGAAAGAGTTGCAGGAGAAGAAGAAGAAGCAGGAGCAGCAGAAGCAGAAGAAACAGGAGAAGCCGAAGAAGCAGAATCAGAATCAGAAGCAGAAGGAGAAACAGAAGTAGCACAATCTGAAGCAGAAACAGAAGAAACAGAAATAGTAGAATAAGCAGAAGCAGAAGCACCAGGAGAAGCAGAAGAAGAAGAAGGATAAGGCGAAAGAGAAGGATTAGGAGTAGGAGAAGCAAAAGGATAACCAGAAGCAGAAAGAGACGCAGTAGGAGAAGCAGCACGAGAAGTAGCAGAAGCAGGAGAAGCAGAAGCAGGAGAAGCAGAAGAAAAAGAAGACGCAGAAGCAGAATGAGCAGCAGAAGGAGAAATTGAAGCAGAAGCAGAAGGAGAAGCAGAAGCAGAAGGAGAAGCAGAAGAAGGAGAAGGAGAAACAGAAAGAGAAACCGAACGAGAAGCAGGAGAAGCAGAAGCAGGAGAAGCTGAAGAAGCAGAAGCAGAACCTGAAGCAGAAGGAGAAGCAGGAGAAGCAGAGGAAGCAGATTCTGGAGAAGCAGAAGGAGAAGCAGGAGAAGCAGAAGAAGCAGAATCTGGAGAAGCAGAAGGAGAAGTAGAAGCAGAAAGAGAAGCAAAAGCAGAAGGAGAAGCAGAATGAGAAGCAGAAGAAACAGAAGAAGCAGAGGCAGTAGCAGAAGAAGCAGAAGATGCAGAAGCAGAAGGAAAAGCAGATGAACGAGAAGGAGAAGGAGAAGGAGAAACAGAAGGCGAAGCAGAAAGAAAAGCAGAAGAAGGAGCAGGAGAAAGAAAAGCAGCAGGAGAAGCAGAAAGAGAAGCAGAAGGAGAAGCAGGAGATGCAGAAACAGGAGAACCAGAAGCAGAAGAAACAGGAGAAGGACAAGACGCAGAAGCAGATGGAGAAGCAGAAACAGAAGGAGAAGCAGAAAGAGAAGTAGGGGAAGCAGAAGAAGCAGAAGCAGGAGAAGCAGAAGCATAAGAATCCGAAGAAGCAGAAGCAGAACCTGAAGCAGAAGGAGAAGCAGATGAAGCAGAAGAAGCAGAATCTGGAGAAGCAGAATGAGAAGCAGTAGGAGAAGCAAAAGCAGAAAGAGAATCAAAAGCAGAAGGAGAAGCAGAAGAAACAGAAGAAGTAGAAGCCGTAGCAGTTGTAGCAGAAGCAGAACGAGAAGCAGAAGGAAAAGCAGAAGAACAAGAAGGAGAAGGAGAAACAGAATTAGAAGGAGAAGGAGAAGCAGGTAAAGCAGCAGAAGAAGAAGCAGAAGAAGAATCAGAAGGAGAAGCAGAAGAAGGAGAAGCAGAAGAAGATGCAGAAGGAGAAGCAGGAGAAGCAGAAGAAGCAGAAGCAGAAGGAGAAGAAGGACAAACAGAAGAAGCAGAAGCAAAAGGAGAAGCAAAAGAAGGAGAAGGAGAAGGAGAAGCAGAAGCAGAAGAAGAAGCAGAAGGAGAAGAAGGACAAACAGAAGAAGCAGAAGCAAAAGGAGAAGCAAAAGAAGGAGAAGGAGAAGGAGAAGCAGAAGCAGAAGAAGAAGCATAAGGACAAGCACAAGCAGGAGATGCAGAAGGAGGAGCAGGAGAAGCAGAAGAAACAGAAGCTGAAGGAGAAGCAGAAGTAGGAGAAGGAGAAGGAGGAGAAGCAGAAGGAGAAGCAGAAGCGGAATGAGAAGCAGAAAGAGAAGCAGGAGAAGCACAAGAAGCAGAAGCAGGAGAAGCCGAAAGAGAAGAAGCAGAAACAGAAGCAGAAGTAGAAGCAGAAGAAGAAGGAGAAGCAGCAGAAGAAGTAGAACCAGAAATTCAGGCAGGAGAAACAGAAGAAGCAGAAGCAGAAGCAGAAGGAGAAGCAAAAAGAGAAGCAGAAGAAGAAGTAGAAGAAGCAGCAGAAGGAGAAGCAGCAGAAGAAGCAGAAAAAGAAGTAGGAGAAGCAGAAGCAGAAAGAGAAGTAGAAGCAGAAGAAGCAGAAGAAGCAGAAGCAGAAGAAGAAGCAGTAGAAGCAGAAGAAGCAGAAGCAGGAGAAGCAGAAGCAGAAGAAAAAGAAGAAGCATAAGAAGCAGAAGCAGAGGGAGACACAGAAGAAGGAGAAGGAGCAGCAGAAGGTGAAGCAGAAGGAGATGCAGAAGCAGAAAGAGAAGCAGAAACAGAAGGAGAAGAAGAAGGAGAAGTTGGAGAATCAGAGAAGCAGAAGAAGAAGCAGAAAGAGAAGCAGAAGAAGGAGAAGGAGAAGCAGAACGAGAAGGACAAGCATGAGAAGCAGAAGAAGCAGAAGCGGGAGAATCAGAAGAAGAAGAAGAAGAAGAAGAAGAAGAAGAAGAAGAAGAAGAAGAAGAAGAAGAAGAAGAAGAAGAAGAAGAAGAAGAAGAAACAGAAGAAGGAGAAGGAGAAGGAGCAGAAGGAAAAGAAGAAGCAGAAGGACAAGCAGAAAGATAAGCAGAAGAAGCAGAAGAAGCAGTAGCAGGACAAGCAGAAGAAACAGAAGAAGCCCAAGAACCAGAAGGAGAACCTGAAGCAGAAGGAGAAGCAGAAGCAGGAGAAGCTGGAAAAGCAGAAGCAGAAGAAACAGAACAAGCAGAAGAAGCAGAAGCAGAACGAGAAGCAGAAGAAGAAGAAGGAGAAAGAGAAGGATTAGGAGTAGGAGGAGCAGAAGCAGAATTAGAAGCAGAAAGAGAAGCAGAAGGAGAAACAGAAGAAGCAGAAGCAGGAGAAGCAGAAGCAGAAGCAGAATGAGAAGCACAAGAAGGAGAAATTGAAGGAGAAGGAGAATAGGACGGAGAAGCAGAAGGAGAAGTAGGAGAAGCAGAAAAAGAAGAAGCAGGAGAAGCAGAAGCAGAAGAAGGAGAAGAGCAGAAGCAGAAGGAGAATCAGAAGCAGAAGGAGAAGCAGAAGTAGCAGAAGCTGATGCAGAAGAAGAAGAAGAAACAGAAAAAGCAGAAGAAGCAGAAGAAGGAGCAGCAGGAGAAGCAGAAGAAGAAGAAGGAGAAAGAGAAAGAGAAGGAATAGGAGTAGGAGAAACAGAAGGATAAGCAGAAGCAGAAAGAGAAGCAGGAGAAGCAGAAGAAGCAGGAGAAGCAAAAGCAGAAGAAAAAGAAAAAGCATAAGTAGCAGAAGCAGAGGTAGAAACAGAAGAAGGAGAAGGAGCAGCAGAAGGTGAAGCAGAAGGAGATGCAGAAGCAGATAGAGAAGCAGAAACAGAAGGAGAAGAAGAAGGAGAAGTTGGAGAATCAGAAGAAGCAGAAGCAGAAAGAGCAGAAGAAGGAGAAGGAGAAGCAGAAGGAGAAGGAAAAGCAGGAGAAGCAGAAGAAGCAGAATCGGGAGAAGCAGAAGAAGAAGAAACAGAAGAAGTAGAAGGAGCAGAAGGAGAAGCAGAAGCAGAAGGAGAAGCAGAAAGAGAAGCATGAGAAGCAGTAGCAGGAGAAGCAGAAGCAGAAGAAACAGAAGAAGCCCAATAACCAGAAGGAGAACCTGAAGCAGAAGGAGAAGGAGAAGCAGCAGAAGCTGGAAAAGCAGAAGCAGAAGATAAAGAAGAAGCATAAGTAGCAGATGCAGAGGGAGAAACAGAAGAAGGAGAAGGAGCAGAAGAAGGTGAAGCAGAAGGAGACGCAGAAGCAGAAACAGAAGGAGAAGAAGGTGAAGTTGAAGAATCAGAAGAAGCAGAAGCAGAAGCAGAAAGAGCAGCAGAAGAAGGAGAAGGAGAAGCAGAAGGAGAAGGACAAGCAGGAGAAGCAGAAGAAGCAGAAGCGGGAGAAGCAGCAGAAGAAGAAGAAACAGAAGAAGGAGAAGGAGCAGAAGGAGAAGCAGAAGCATAAGGAGAAGCAGAAAGAGAAGCAGAAGAAGCAGTAGCAGGAGAAGCAGAAGCAGAAGAAACAGAAGAAGCCCAAGAACCAGAAGGAGAACCTGAAGCAGAAGGAGAAGCAGAAGCAGCAGAAGCTGGAAAAGCAGAAGCAGAAGAAACAGAACAAGCAGAAGAAGCAGAGGCAGGACGAGAAGCAGAAGACGAAGAAGGAGAAAGAGAAGGATTAGGAGTAGGAGGAGCAGAAGCAGAATAAGAAGCAGAAAGAGAAGCAGAAGGAGAAGCAGAAGGAGAAACAGAAGAAGCAGAAGCAGGAGAAGCAGAAGCAGAATGAGAAGCACAAGAAGGAGAAATTGAAGGAGAAGGAGAATGAGACGGAGAAGCAGAAGGAGAAGTAGGAGAAGCAGAAGAAGAAGAAGCAGGAGAAGCAGAAGCAGAAGAAACAGAACAAGGAGAAGAGCAGAAGCAGAAGCAGAAGGAGAAGCAGAAGAAGGAGAAGCTGAAGCAGAAGAAGAAGAAACAGAAAAAGCGGAAGAAGCAGAAGAAGAAGCAGCAAGAGAAGCAGAAGAAGAAGAAAAAGAGAAGGAGAAAGAGAAGGATTAGGAGTAGGAGAAACAGAAGGATAAGCAGAAGCAGAAAGAGAAGGAGAAGGAGAAGCAGGAAAAGCAGAAGAAGCAGAAGCAGGAGAAGCAGAAGCAGAATGAAAAGCAGAAGAAGGAGAAATTGAAATAGAAGAAGATGCACAAGGAGAAGCAGAAGCAGTAGTAGAAGCAGAAGGAGAAGCAGAAGGAGAAGCATAAAGAGAAACAGAGGAGAAGCAGGAGAAGCAGAAGCAGGAGAAGCAGAAGCAGAAGAAATAGAAGGAGAGAAGCAGAAGCAGAAAGAGAAGCAGAAACAGAAGGAGGAGCAGAAATAGAAGCAGAAGAAGCCGAAGAAGCAAAAGGAGAACCTGAAGCAGAAGGAGAAGCGGGAGAAGCAGAAGAAGAAGAATCTGGAGAAGAAGATGGAGAACCAGAAGGAGAAGCAGAAGCAGAAAGAGAAGCAAAAGCAGAAGGAGAAGCAGAAGAAACAGAAGAAGCAGAAGCAGTAGCAGAAGAAACTGAAGATGCAGAAGCAGAAAGAGAAGCAGAAGAAATAGCAGAAGAACAAGAAGGAGAAACAGAAGGAGAAGCAGAAGGAGAAGCAGAAGGAGAAGCAGGAAAAGAAGAAGAAGCAGAAGCAGACGGAGAAGCAGAAGAAGGAGAAGGAGAAGCAGAAACAGAAGAAGAAGCAGAAGGAAAAGCACAAGCAGAAGGAGATGCAGAAGGAGAAGTAGGAGAAGCAGAAGAAACAGAAGCAGAAGGAGAAGAAGAAGGAGAAGAAGCAGAATCAGAAGAATCAGAAGCAGAAATAGAAAGAGAAGCCGACGAAGAGAAGCAGAACGAGAAGCAGGAGAAGCAGAAGAAGCAGAAGCGGGAGAAGCAGAAGAAGAAGAAACAGAAGAAGGAGAAGGAGCAGAAGGAGAAGCAGAAAGAGAAGCAGGAAAAGCAGAAGAAGCAGAAGCTGGAAAAGCAGAAGCAGAAGAAACAGAACAAGCAGAAGAAGCAGAAGCAGGACGAGAATCAGAAGAAGAAGAAGGAGAAAGAGAAGGATTAGGAGTAGGAGGAGCAGAAGAAGAAGAATCTGGAGAAGAAGAAGGAGAACCAGAAGAAGAAGCAGAAGCAGAAAGAGAAGCAAAAGCAGAAGGAGAAGCTGAAGAAACAGAAGAAGCAGAAGCAGTAGCAGAAGAAGCTGAAGATGCAGAAGCAGAAAGAGAAGCAGAAGGAATAGCAGAAGAACAAGAAGGAGAAACAGAAGGAAAAGCAGAAGGACAAGCAGAAGGACAAGCAGGAAAAGAAGAAGCAGCAGAAGCAGACGGAGAAGCAGAAGAAGGAGGAGAAGCAGAAGCAGAAGAAGAAGCAGAAGGAAAAGCACAAGCAGAAGGAGAAGCAGGAGAAGCAGAAGAAACAGAAGCAGAAGGAGAAGAAGAAGGAGAAGAAGCAGAATCAGAAGAAGCAGAAGCAGAAATAGAAAGAGAAGCCGACGAAGAGAAGCAGAACGAGAAGCAGGAGAAGCAGAAGAAGCAGAAGCGGGAGAAGCAGAAGAAGAAGAAACAGAAGAAGGAGAAGGAGCAGAAGGAGAAGCAGAAAGAGAAGCAGGAAAAGCAGAAGAAGCAGAAGCAGGAGAAGCAGAAGCAGAAAACAGGAGAAGGACAAGAAGCAGAATCAGAAGGAGAAGCAGAAACAGAAGGAGAAGCAGAAAGAGAAAGAGGGGAAGCAGAAGAAGCAGAAGAAGGAGAAGCAGAAGCATAAGAATCCGAAGAAGCAGAAGCAGAACCTGAAGCAGAAGGAGAAGCAGGAGAAGGAGAAGAAGCAGAATCTGGAGAAGCAGAATGAGAAGCTGAAGTAGAAGCAGAAGCAGAAGCAGAAAGAGAATCACAGGCAGAAGGAGAAGCAGAAGAAACAGAAGAAGCAGAAACAGTAGCAGTTGCAGCAGAAGCAGAAGGGAAAGCAGAAGAACGAGAAGGAGAAGGAGAAACAGAAGGAGAAGCAGAAGGAGAATCAGAAAAAGAAGCAGAAGAAGCAGAAGGAGAAAGTAGAAGGAGAAACAGAAGCAGAAGAAGCAGCAGAAGGAGAAGCAGAAGCAGAAGAAGATGCATAAGGAGAAGCAGGAGAAGCAGAAGAAGCAGAAGCAGAAGGAGAAGTAGAAGTAGGAGAAGGAGAAGGAAGAGCCGCAGAAGCAATAGGAGAAGCAGAAGGAGAAGTAGAAGCAGAATGAGAAGCAGAAAGATAAGCAGTAGAAGCAGAAGAAGCAGGAAAAGAAGAAGCAGAAGAAAGAGAAGAAGAAGAAGAAACAGAAGCAAAAGAAATAGAAGGAGAAGAGCAGTAGCAGAAGCAGGAGAAGCAGAAGCAGAAGGAGAAGGAGAAAGAGAAGCAGGAGTAGCAGAAGAAGCAGGAGAAGCAGAAGCAGAAGAAACAGGAGAAGCCGAAGAAGCAGAAGCAGAATCTGAAGCAGGAGAAACAGAAGAAGCACAATCTTAAGCAGAAGCAGAAGAAACAGAAATAGTAGAATAAGCAGAAGAAGAAGCAGCAGGACAAGCAGAAGAACAAGAAGGAGAAGGCGAAAGAGAAGGAGTAGGAGCAGGAGAAGCAAAAGAATAAGCAGAAGCAGAAAGAGACGCAGAAGGAGAAGCAGCACGAGAAGTAGGAGAAGCAGGAGAAGCAGAAGAAGGAGAAGCAGAAGAAACAGAAGACGCAGAAGGAGAATGAGAAGCAGAAGGAGAAATTGAAGCAGAAGCAGAAGGAGAAGCAGAAGCAGAAGAAGGAGAAGGAGAAGGAGAAGCAGAAAGAGAAGCAGAAAGAGAAGCAGAACGAGAAGCAGGAGAAGCAGAAGCAGGAGAAGCAGAAGCAGAAGAAACAGAAGAAGGAGAAGAAGCAGAAGGAGAAGCAGAAACAGAAGGAAAAGCAGAAACAGAAGCAGGAGAAGCAGAAGAAGCAGCAGCAGGAGAAGCAGAAGTAGAAGAAGCCGAAGAAGCAGAAGCAGAACCTGAAGCAGAAGGAGAAGCAGGAGAAGCAGAAGAAGCAGAATCCGGAGAAGCAGAAGGAGAAGCAGAAGCAGAAAGAGAAGCAAAAGCAGAAGGAGAAGCAGAAGAAACAAAAGAAGTAGAAGCAGTAGCCGTTGTAGCAGAAGCAGAAGGAGAAGCAGAAGGAAAAGGAGAAGAACAAGAAGGAGAAGGAGAAACAGAAGGAGAAGCAGAAGGAGAAGCAGAAAGAGAAGAAGGTAAAGCAGCAGAAGAAGAAGCAGAAGGAGAATCAGAAGGAGAAGCAGAAGAAGGAGAAGCAGAAGCAGAAGAAGATGCAGAAGGAGAAGAAGGAGAAACAGAAGAAGCAGAAGCAGAAGGAGAAGCAGGAAAAGCAGAAAAGCAGAAGCAAAAGGAGAAGCAAAAGAAGGAGGAGAAGCAGAAGCAGAAGAAGAAGCATAAGGACAAGCACAAGCAGAAGGAGATGCAGAAGGAGAAGCAGAAGAAGCAGAAGCTGAAGGAGAAGCAGAAGTAGGAGAAGGAGAAGGAGGAGAAGCAGAAGCAGAAAGAGAAGCAGAAGCGGAATGAGAAGCAGAAAGAGAAGCAGGAGAAGCACAAGAAGCAGAAGCAGGAGAAGCCGAAAGAGAAGAAGCAGAAGAAGCAGAAACAGAAGCAGAAGTAGAAGCAGAAGCAGAAAGAGAAACAGCAGAAGAAGTAGAACCAGAAATTCAGGCAGGAGAAACAGAAGAAGCAGAAGCAGAAAGAGAAGCAAAAAGAGAAGCAGAAGGAGAAGTAGAAGAAGCAGCAGAAGGAGAAGCAGCAGAAGAAGCAGAAAAACAAGCAGGAGAAGCAGAAATAGAAAGAGAAGTAGAAGCAGAAGAAGCTGAAGCAGAAGAAGAAGCAGTAGAAGCATAGAAGCAGAAGCAGGAGAAGCAGAAACAGAAGAAAAAGAAGAAGCATAAGAAGCAGAAGCAGAAGCAGAGGGAGAAACAAAAGAAGGAGCAGCAGAAGGTGAAGCAGAAGGAGATGCAGAAACAGAAAGAGAAGCAGAAACAGAAGGAGAAGAAGTAGGATTAGTTGGAGAATCAGAAGAAGCAGAAGCAGAAGCCGAAGAAGGAGAAGAAAAAGCAGAAGCAGAGGAAAGGAAGGAGAAGCAGAAGAAGCAGAAGCGGGAGAAGAAGAAGAAGCAGAAGAAGCAGAAGAAGAAGAAGCAGAAGAAGAAGAAGAAGAAGAAGAAGAAGAAGAAGAAGAAGAAGAAGAAGAAGAAGAAGAAGAAGAAGAAGAAGAAGAAGAAGAAGAAGAAGAAGAAACAGAAGAAGGAGTAGGAGCAGAAGGAGAAGCAGAAGCAGAAAGAGAAGCAGAAAGAGAAGGAGAAGAAGTAGTAGCAGGAGAAGCAGAAGAACAACAAACAGAAGAAGCCGAAGAAGCAGAAGCAGGACCTGAAGCAGAAGAAACAGAACAAGCAGAAGAAGCAGAAGCAGAAGCAGAACGAGAAGCAGAAGAAGAAGAAGGAGAAGGAGAAAGAGAAGGATTAGGAGTAGGAAGAGCAGAAGGAGAATCAGAAGCAGCAGAAGAAGTAGAACCAGAAATTCAGGCAGGAGAAACAGAAGAAGCAGAAGCAGAAGGAGAAGCAAAAAGAGAAGCAGAAGGAGAAGTAGAAGAAGCAGCAGAAAGAGAAGCAGAAGAAGAAGCAGAAGAACAAGCAGGAGAAGCAGAAGCAGAAAGAGAATTAGAAGCAGAAGAAGCAGAAGCAGAAGAAGAAGCAGTAGAAGCATAAGAAGCAGAAGCAGAAGCATAAGAAGCAGAAGCAGAAGCAGAAGCAGAAGAGGAAGAAGAAGAAGAAGAAGAAGAAGAAGAAGAAGAAGAAGAAGAAGAAGAAGAAGAAGAAGAAGAAGAAGAAGAAGAAGAAGAAGAAGAAGAAAAAGAAGAAGAAGAAGAAGGAGGAGGAGGAGGAGGAGGAGAAGCATAAGGAGAAGCAGAAGAAGCAGAAGAAGGAGAAGCAGAAGCAGGAGAAGCAGAAGATAAAGAATAAGCAAAAGAAGCAGAAGCAGAAGCAGTGGGGGAAGCAGAAGAAGGAGAAGGAGAAGGAGCAGCAGAAGGAGAAGCAGAAGCAGAAAGAGAATCAGAAACAGAAGGAGAACAAGAAGGAGAAGTAGGAGAATCAGAAGAAGCAGAAGTAGAAGCAGAAAGAGAAGGAGAAGAAGGAGAAGCAGAAGTAGAATCAGAAGAAACAGAAGAAGAAGAAGCAGAAGAAACAGAAGCAAAAGAAACAGAAGAAGGAGAAGAGCAGAAGCAGAAGCAGAAGGAGAAGCAGAAGCAGAAGGAGAAGCAGAAAGAGAAGCAGGAGAAGCAGAAGAAGCAGGAGAAGCAGATGCAGAAGAAACAGGAGAAGCCGAAGAAGCAGAAGCAGAATCTGAATCAGAAGGAGAAACAGAAGAAGCACAATCTGAAGCAGAAGCAGAAGAAACAGAAATAGTAGAATAAGCGGAAGCAGAAGCAGAAGCACCAGGAGAAGCAGAAGAAGAAGAAGAAGAAGAAAGAGAAGGCGAAAGAGAAGGATTAGGAGTAGGAGAAGCAAAAGGATAAGCAGAAACAGAAAGAGACGCAGAAGGAGAAGCAGCACGAGAAGTAGGAGAAGCTGGAGAACCAGAAGCAGGAGAAGCAGAAGAAAGAGAAGACGCAGAAGCAGAAGGAGAAGTAGAAGGAGAAATTGAAGCAGAAGCAGAAGGAGAAGCAGAAGCAAAAGGAGAAGCAGAAGAAGGAGAAGGAGAAGGAGAAGCAGAAAGAGAAGCAGAACGAGAAGCAGGAGAAGCAGAAGCAGAAGAAACAGAAGAAGGAGAAGAAGCAGAAGCAGAAGGAGAAGCAGAAACAGAAGGAAAAGCAGAAAGAGAAGCAGGAGAAGCAGAAGAAGCAGCAGCACGAGAAGCAGAAGAAGCAGAAGCCGATGAAGCAGAAGCAGAATCTGACGCAGAAGGAGAAAGAGGAGAAGCAGAAGAAGCAGAATCTGGAGAAGCAGAAGGAGAAGCAGAAGCAGAAAGAGAAGCATAAACAGAAGGAGAAGAGGAGGAGAAGCAGAAGAAACAGAAGAAGCAGAGACAGTAGCAGAAGAAGCAGAAGATGCAGAAGCAGGAGGAGAAGCAGAAGGAAAAGCAGAAGAACGAGAAGGAGAAGCAGAAACAGAAAGAGAATCAAAAGCAGAAGGAGAAGCAGAAGAAAAAGAAGAAGTAGAAACAGTAGCCGTTGTAGCAGAAGCAGAAGGAAAAGCAGAAGAACAAGAAGGAGAAGGAGAAACAGAAGGAGAAGCAGAAGGAGAAGCAGAAAGAGAGGCTGGTAAAGCAGAAGAAGAAGAAGCACAAGGAGAATCAGAAGGAGAAGCAGAGGAAGGAGAAGGAGAAGCAGAAGTAGCAGAAGATGCAGAAGGAGAAGCAGGAGAAACAGAAGAAGCAGAAGCAGAAGGAGAAGCAGGAAAAGCAGAAGAAGCAGAAGCAAAAGTAGAAGCGAAAGAAGGAGAAGGAGAAGGAGAAGCAGAAGAAGAAGCAGAAGCATAAGGACAAGAACAAGCAGAAGGAGATGCAGAAGGAGAAGCAGGAGAAGAAGAAGAAGCAGAAGGTGAAAGGAGAAGCAGAAGTAGGAGAAGGAGGATAAGAAGAAGCAGAAGGAGAAGCAGAAGAGGAATGAGAAGCAGAAAAAGAAACAGGAGAAGCACAATAAACAGAAGCAGGAGAAGCCGAAAGAGTATAAGCAGAAGAAGCAGAAACAGAAGCAGAAGTAGAAGAAGAAGCAGAAGCAGAAGCAGCAGAAGAAGTAGAACCAGAAATTCAGGCAGGAGAAACAGAAGAAGCAGAAGCAGAAGGAGAAGCAAAAAGAGAAGCAGAAGGAGAAGTAGAAGAAGCAGCAGAAGGAGAAGCAGAAGAAGAAGCAGAAAAACAAGCAGGAGAAGCAGAAGCAGAAAGAGAATTAGAAGCAGAAGAAGCAGAAGCAGAAGAAGAAGCAGTAGAAGCATAAGCAGGAAAAGCAGTAGCAGACGAAAGATAAGTAGAAGATGAAGAAGAAGAAGAAGAAGAAGAAGAAGAAGAAGAAGAAGAAGAAGAAGAAGAAGAAGAAGAAGAAGAAGAAGAAGAAGAAGAAGAAAAAGGAGAAGAAGGAGAAGCATAAGGAGAAGCAGAAGAAGCAGAAGCAGGAGAAGCAGAAGATAAAGAATAAGCAAAAGAAGCAGAAGCAGAAGCAGTGGGGGAAGCAGAACAAGGAGAAGGAGAAGGAGCAGCAGAAGGAGAAGCAGAAGCAGAAAGAGAATCAGAAACAGAAGGAGAATAAGAAGGAGAAGCAGGAGAATCAGAAGAAGCAGAAGTAGAAGCAGAAAGAGAAGGAGAAGAAGGAGAAGCAAAAGTAGAATCAGAAGAAACAGAAGAAGAAGAAGCAGAAGAAACAAAAGCAAAAGAAACAGAAGAAGAAGAAGCAGAAGAAACAGAAGCAAAAGAAACAGAAGAAGGAGAAGAGCAGAAGCAGAAGCAGAAGGAGAAGCAGAAGCAGAAGGAGAAGCAGAAAGAAAAGCAGGAGAAGCAGAAGAAGCAGGAGAAGCAGATGCAGAAGAAACAGGAGAAGCCGAAGAAGCAGAAGCAGAATCTGAAGCAGAAGGAGAAAAAGAAGAAGCACAATCTGAAGCAGAAGCAGAAGAAACAGAAATAGTAGAATAAGCAGAAGCAGAAGCACCAGGAGAAGCAGAAGAAGAAGAAGAAGAAGGAGAAGGCGAAAGAGAAGGATTAGGAGTAGGAGAAGCAAAAGGATA